>NC_137163.1:61223000-61309591 GCF_951394435.1 Stenella coeruleoalba | reverse complement strand
CCATAAAATGGGGATGGTAATATCACAAATACAGGGCTGTTGTAGGAGTTGATGTGAGGTTTGAAAAATTTTTGCATAAGCTGTAAAACATTTTTAACACATGCTAATTTTTGTTAGTTATAAATTCAAGCCACATTGGAATTTCACACTTTGACAATTTACATTCCTAGTGTGGAAGTTCCATGTATTACTTAAAATATGCTTTGGAATATGATTTTTTTACATTTGGAATCATAAGATATTACAGATAAAAGCAACAACTCTGGTTATTCAGCATTTTCACTTTTCAAGTGAGGATATTAAATGCCAGAGAAAGTTAACTGATTTACCTTAGGTCACTTAAGTTTTCAGTAGCAAAGCAAGACTGGAATCCACATCTCTTAACGTCCAGGCCAATGTTCATTTTCTGTATGCTGCCATTCAAGAGGTGCTTATCTTGTCCTCTGAAAGAGCTTTGTCATCAGAGCTCGATAAGACTTGGCTGAGTTATTTTCAAAAACAATAACAAAATCAACAATTAAAAATACCAATATTTAAGTAGAAAGTCAATATTAGTTTTAAAATAGGGTAATTCAAATAAAAATCTATAAAACTGTTACTTAAATTCTGACTTGTAAGTTTGTGATTTTTATATACTTTTATTTTTAGAAGCATCATTTTTATTTTCTAATTTTACACTTAGAATGTTCTGGCAATGGTAGTCAATTTATATCTTACAGTTGGCAAGGATTTCCAACTTGAAAACTTTTCTGCTTTGAGCTGAGCCTCTTTTTCATGTATTCAATACTGATTCACTGTGAACAGTTTTTCTTTTAGGAAGTGTACATTCAAGTCCTGGGGCCTGCTAGAAACTAGCAGTGATGCAACACCCAACGCAGCGGTGTAAAGTATGAGAGGTGTGAGCCAAGTTCAGAGGAAAATCAGTTTTTCTAGTCTGGTGTCTTACAGAGCTGTGTTAGGTGCATAGTTTAGTGGGTGAGTTGGAAGGAGATATATTCTAGTTTTAAATAAATTTGGGAATCCCCTACCTAAACAAAGAAAAATATATTTCTTGACTGCACTACTTCTCAGGGTCTTCATAATGTGGGTATATATTATGAAACTATAACAAGGGGATTGTCCATCTTTAAAACAAAAATGTAAGCAGTTTAGCCAGCAAAATCAAGTTCATTCCAGAAAAGCAGCTGGGTTGTTGCTGAGAAAGGAGAAAATCTTTCCTCCTGCTGGGGTATATAAAGCAACTGGGAGGAGTAGTACATGCATGAGTACTCCCCTTTCAGGATTTCCCAACTCCATTTTGAATGAGGTTTTCCTTTATTCATTTTCACAGGGATGTTATACAACATTTTTTTTTTTTTCATTTGACCATTGAATACTGTCCATAACCTTATTCCAAGACATGGGCACCACAACAGATACTTTGGAAAAGAAAGTTGCAATGAAGTAAAGGAAGATTACATGTTTATTATCTTTTATTATCTATCATTTCTGGTTCCAGATGTCTCAGTCCCATTTTGCCTTATCTATCCTTGCAGTACCATTCTTTTTTTTTTTTTATACCTTATAAGAATGAGTAAAGACGGGTACTTTTTGATAGTCTGACTGCTATGCTTCACTTTCCTCTAATGCTGGTAATGTCAATTGAACAGATAACTTTTACATGCCCTCTAAGAAAGAAGGCAAGAAAGAGGCTTTTTTAAATTAGGATGAGGTACGAGTTTAAGTAAAATAAATTTTTGGAGAGAAATATATATTAGCTAAGCCTCTGAAGCTCATAACTGAGTCATAAGCAAATCTAATTAATTTCAAGTTCTCTAAAGAGTTCAGTGGCAGATTCAAATAACAGTAGCTATAAAGTTGGGGTTTATTTATTTATTTACTTTTTAAAGTTTGCACACACTGTTTATTTTTCTCCCATAGGTGGGCAAAAATAATTCACTATGGTCACACTGTATTTAAATTAATATTTGGTATTGGGAATAGGTTGTAAAAAAAGAAAGGGTTGAGATAAGGTGAAAGAACAGTCCAATCCGAATAATGTATTCATGAGTTTTATTAGCATGTGTACTAATTATAAGTTTATGTGAAAAAAGGTGCTGAAGAATTTAACTTATTAGACTTTTAATAAATATAATAACATTTTCTTTTTTCTCCTTACCCATGATTTAAATAAGTTATTTGATAAATATCAGTAAGGCGGGAGCCCATGTACAATTTATTCAAAATACACTAGGACTGTTAAGATTTGTGCCAATAAAATAAATACATATTAAAAACATAAAATAGAGCATATGGGAGATTTGAGAAGATGGCGGAAGAGTAAGACGCGGAGATCACCTTCCTCCCCACATATACACCAGAAATACATCTACACGTGGAACAACTCCTACAGAACACCCACTGAAGGCTGGCAGAAGACCTCAGACCTCCCAAAAGGCAAGAAACTCCCCACGTACCTGGGTAGGTAGGGCAAAAGAAAAAAGAATAAACAGAGACAACAGAATAGGGACGGGACCTCCACCAGTGGGAGGGAGCTGTGAAGGAGGAAAGGTTTCCATACACTAGAAGCCCCTTCGCGGGTGGAGACGGGGGTGGGGGAGTGGGGGGGAGCTTCGGAGCCATGGAGGAGAGCGCAGCAACAAGGGTGCAGAGGGCAAAGCGGAGAGATTCCTACACAGAGGATCGGTGCCGACCGGCACTCACCAGCCCGAGAGGCTTGTCTGCTCACCCGCCGGGCGGGCGGGGCTGGGAGCTGAGGCTTGGGCTTCGGTCAGAGCGCCGGGAGAGGACTGGGGTTGGCGGCGTGATCACATCCTGCAGGGGTTAGTGCACCACAGCTAGCCGGGCGAGAGTCTGGGGAAAAGTCTGGACCTGCGGAAGAGACGTTTCTTGCCTCTTTGTTTCCTGGTGTGCGAGGAGAGGGGATTCAGAGCACTGCTTAAAGGAGCTCCAGAGACAGGCGCGAGCTGCGGCTATCAGCGCGGACCCCAGAGATGGGCATGAGACGCTAAGGCTGCTGCTGCCGCCACCAAGAAGCCTGTGTGAGAGCACAGGTCACTATCCACACCCGCCTTCCGGGGAGCCTGTGCAGCCCGCCACTGCCACGGTCCCGGGATCCAGGGTCAACTCCTCCGGGAGAACGCACGGCGCGCCTCAGGCTCGTGCAACGTCATGCCGGCCTCTGCCGCCGCAGGCTCACCCCGCATCCGCACCCCTCCCTCCCCCCGGCCTGAGTGAGCCAGAGACCCCGAATCAGCTGCTCCTTTAACCCCGTCCTGTCTGAGCAAAGAACAGACGCCCTCAGGCGACCTACACGTAGAGGCAGGGCCAAATCCAAAGCTGAACCCTGAGAGCTGTGCGAACAAAGAAGAGAAAGGGGAAACTCTCCCAGAAGCCTCAGGAGCAGCTGATCAAAACTCCACAATCACCTTGATGTACCCTGCACTGTGGAATACCTGAATAGACAACGAATCATCCCAAATTGAGGAGGTGGACTTTGGGAGCAAGATATATTATTTTTTTCCACTTTTCCTCTTTTTGTGAGTGTGTATGTGTATGCTTCTGTGTGAGATTTTGTCTGTATAGCTGTGCTTTCACCATTTGTCCTAGGGTTCTGTCCATCCATTTTTGTTTTTCTTTTTAAATTTTTTTTCTTAATAATTATTTTTTATTTTATTAACTTTATCTTATTTTATTTTATCCTTTCTTTCTTTCTTTCTTTCTTTCTTTCTTTCTTTCTTTCTTTCTTTCTTTCTTTCTTTCTTTCTTTCTTTCTTTCTTTCTTTCTTTCTTTCTTTCTTTCTTTCTTTCTTTCTATTTTTTCTCCCTTTTATTCTGAGCCGTGTGAGTGAAAGGCTCTTAATGCTCCAGCCAGGAGTCAGTGCTGTGCCTCTGAGGTGGGAGAGCCAACTTCAGGACACTGGTCCACAAGAGACCTCCCAGCTCCACGTAATATCAAACGGCAAAAATGTCCCAGAGATCTCCATCTCAACACCAAGGCCCAGCTTCATTCAACGACCAGCAAGTTACAGTGCTGGACACCCTATGCCAAACAGCTAGCAAGACAGGAACACAGCCCCATCCATTAGCAGAGAGGCTGCCTAAAATCATAGTAAGTCCACAGATACCCCGAAACACACCACCAGACATGGACCTGCCCACCAGAGAGACAAGAGCCAGCCTCATCCACCAGAACACAGGCACTAGTCCCCTCTACCCAGAAGCCTACACAATCACTGAACCAACTTTAGCCACTGGGGCAGACACCAAAAACAACAGGTACTACGAACCTGCAGCCTGCAAAAAGGAGACCCAAAACACAGGAAGTGAAGCAAAATGAGAAGACAGAGAAACATACAGCAGATGAAGGACCAAGGTAAAAACCCACCGGACTTAACAAATGAGGAGGAAATAGGCAGTCTACCTGAAAAATAATTCAGAATAATGATAGTAAAGATGATCCAAAATATTGGAAATAGAACAGAGAAAAGGCAAGAAACATTTAACAAGGACCTAGAAGAACTAAAGATGAAACAAGCAATGATGAACAACCCAATAAATGAAATTAAAAACACTTTAAAAAGGATCAATAGCAGAATAACTGAAGCAGAATAATGGATAAGTGACCTGGAAGATAAAATAGTGGAAATAACTACTGCACAGCACAATAAAGAAAAGAGAATGGAAAGAACTGAGGACAGTCTCAGAGACATCTGGGACGACATTAAATGCACCAACATTCGAATTATAGGGGTCCCAGAAGAAGAAGAGAAAAAGAAAGGGACTGAGAAAATATTTGAACAGATTATAGTTGAAAACTTCCCTAATATGGGAAAGGAAATATTTAACCAAGTCCAGGAAGCACAGACAGTCCCATACAGGATAAATCCAAGGAGAAACATGCCAACACACATATTAATCAAAATATCAAAAATTAAAAACAAAACATATTAAAAGCAGCAAGGGAAAAACAACAAATAACAACCAAGGGAATCCCCATAAGGTTAACAGCTGATCTTTCAGCAGAAACTCTGCAAGCTAGAAGGGAGTGGCAGGACATATTTAAAATGATGAAGGAGAAAAACCTACAACCAAGATTGCTCTACCCAGCAAGGATCTCATTCAGATTTGATGGAGAAATTAAAACCTTTACAGACAAGCAAAAACTGAGAGAGTTCAGGACCACCAAAACAGCTTTACAACAAATGCTAAAGGAACTTCTCTAGGCACGAAACACAAGAGAAAGAAAAAACCTACAATAACAAACCCAAAACAATTAAGAAAATAGAAATAGGAACATACATATCGATAATTACCTTAAATGTAAATGGATTAAATGCTCCCACCAAAAGACACAGATTGGCTGAATGGATACAAAAACAAGACCCGTATATATGCTGTCTACCAGAGACCCACTTGAGACCTAGGGACACATACAGACTGAAAGTGAGGGCATGGAAAAAGATATTCCATACAAATGGAAAACAAAAGAAAGCTGGAGTAGCAATTCTCATATCAGACAAAATAGACTTTAAAATAAAGATGATTACAAGAGACAAAGTAAGACACTACATAATGATCAAGGGATCGATCCAAGAAGAAGATATAACAATTGTAAATATTTATTCACCCAACATAGGAGCACCTCAATACATAAGGCAAATACTAACAGCCATAAAAGGGGAAATCGACAGTAACACAATCATAGTAGGGGACTTTAACACCCCACTTTCACCAATGGACAGATCATCCAAAATGTAAATAAGTAACGAAACACAAGCTTTAAATGAAACATTAAACAAGATGGACTTAATTGATACTTCTAGGACATTCCATCCCAAAACAACAGAACACACATTTTTCTCAAAAGCTCATGGAATATTCTCCAGGATAGATCATATCTTGGGTCACAAATCAAGCCTTGGTAAATTTAAGAAAATTGAAATCGTATCAAGTATCTTTTCCAACCACAATGGTATGAGACTAGATATCAATTACAGGAAAATATCTGTAAAAAATACAAACACATGGAGGATAAACAATACACTATTTAATAACGAAGTGATCACTGAAGAAATCAAAGAGGAAATCAAAAAATACCTAGAAACAAATGACAATGGAGACACGACAACCTAAAACCTATGGGATTCAGCAAAAGCAGTTTTAAGAGGGAAGTTTATAGCAATACAATCCTACCTTAAAACACAGGAAACATCTCAAATAAACAACATAACCTTGCACCTAAAGCAATTAGAGAAAGAAGAACAACAACAAAAAAAACAAAGTTAGCAGAAGGACAGAAATCATAAATATCAGATCAGAAATAAATGAAAAATAAATGAAGGATGATAACAAAGATCAATAAAACTAAAAGCTGGTTCTTTGAAAAGATAAACAAAATTGATAAACCATTAACCAGACTCATCAAGAAAAAAAGGGAGAAGACTCAAATCAATAGATTAGAAATGAAAAAGGAAAAGTAACAACTGACACTGCAGAAATACAAAGGATCATGAGAGATTACTACAAGCATCTCTATGCCAATAAAATGCACAACCTGGAAGAAATGGACAAACACTTAGAAGAGCACAGCCTTCCAAGGTTGAACCAGGAAGAAATAGAAAATATGAACAAACCATTCACAAGCACTGAAATTGAAACTGTGATTAAAAATCTTCCAACAAAAAAAGCCCAGGACCAGATGGCTTCACAGGAGAATTCTATCAAACATTATAGAAGAGCTAACACCTATCCTTCTCAAACTCTTCCAAAATATAGCAGAGGGAGGAACACTCCCAAACGCATTCTACAAGGCCACCATCACCCTGATACCAAAACCAGACAAAGATGTCACAAAGAAAGAAAACTACAGGCCAATATCACTGATGAACATAGGTGCAAAAATCCTGAACAAAATACTAGCAAACAGTATCCAACAGCACATTAAAAGGATCATACACCAGGATCAAGTGGGTTTTATTCCAGGAATGCAAGGATTCTTCAATATATGCAAATCAATCAATGCGATACACCATATTAACAAATTGAAGGATTAAAACTATATGATCATCTCAATAGATGCAGAGAAACCTTTTGAAAAAATTCAACACCCATTTATGATAAAAAACTCTGCAGAAACTAAGCATAGAGGGAACTTTCCTCAACATAATAAAGGGCATATATGACAAACCCACAGCCAACATCATCCTCAATGGTGAAAAACTGAAACCATTTCCACTATGATCAGGAACAAGGCAAGGTTGCCCACTCTCAACACCATTAATCAACATAGTTTTGGAATTTTTAGCCACAGCAATCAGAGAAGAAAAAGAAATAAAAGGAATCCAAATCGGAAAAGAAGAAGTAAAGCTGTCACTGTTTGCAGATGACATGATACTATACATAGAGAATCCTAAAGATGCTACCAGAAAAATACTAGAGCTAATCAATGAATTTGGTAAAATAGCAGGATACAAAATCAATGCACAGAAATCTCTTGCATTCCTATACACTAATGATGAAAAATCTGAAAGTGAAATTAAGAAAACACTCCCATTTACCACTGCAACATAAAGAATAAAATATCTAGGAATAAACCTACCTAAGGAGACTAAAGACCTGTATGCAGAAAATTATAAGACACGGATGAAATAAATTAAAGATGATACAAATAGATGGAGAGACATACCATGTTCTTGGATTGGAAGAATGAACATTGTGAAAATGACTCTACTACCCAAAGCAATCTCCAGATTCAATGCAATCCCTATCAAACTACCACTGGCATTTTTCACAGAACTAGAATAAAAAAATTCACAATTTGTATGGAAACACAAAAGACCCCAAATAGTCAAAGCAATGTTGAGAACGAAAACTGGTGCTGGAAGAATCAGGGTCCCTGACTTAAGACTATACTACAAAGCTACAGTAATCAAGACAGTATGGTACCGGCACCAGAACAGAAATATAGATCAATGGAACAGGATAGAAAGCCCAGAGATAAACCCACACACATATGGTCACCTTATCTTTGATAAAGGAGGCAGGAATATACAGTGGAGAAAAGATATCCTCTTCAATAAGTGGTGCTGGGAAAACTGGACGGGTACATGTAAAAGTACGAAATTGGAATGCTCCCTAAAACTATACACAAAAATAAACTCAAAATGGATTAAAGACCTAAATGTAAGGCCAGACACTATCAAACTCTTAGAGGAAAACTTAGGCAGAACACTCTGTGACATAAATCACAGCAAATCCTTTTTGACCCACCTCCTAGAGTAATGGAAATAAAAACAAAAATAAACAAATGGGACCTAATGAAACGTAAAAGCTTTTGCACAGCAAAGGGAACCATAAACAAGACAGAAGACAGCCCTCAGAATGGGACAAAATATTTGCAAACGAAGCAACTGACAAAGGATTAATCTCCAAAATTTACAAGCAGCTCGTGCAGCTCAATAAAAACAAAACAAAACAAAAAAACAACCCAATCCAAAAATGGGCAGAAGGCCTAAATAGACATTTCTCCAAAGAAGACATACAGATTGCCAACAAATACATGAAAGAATGCTCAACATCATTAATCATTAGGGAAATGCAAATCAAAACTACAATGACGTATCACCTCACACCAGTCAGAATGGCCATCATCAAAAATTCTAGAAACAGTAAATACTGGAGAAGGTGTGGAGAAAAGGGAACACTCTTGCACTGTTGGTGGGAATGTAAATTGATGCAGCCTCTATGGAGAACAGTATGGAGGTTCTTTAAAAAACTACACATAGAACTACCATACGACCCAGCAATCCCACTACCGGGCATGTACCCTGAGAAAATCATAATTCAAAAAGAGTCATATACCAAAATGTTCATTGCAGCTCTATTTACAATAGCCAGGACATGGAAGCAACCTAAGTGTCCATCAACAGATGAATGGATAAAGAAGATGTGGCATATATATACAATGGAATATTACTCAGCCATAAAAAGAAACGAAATTGAGTTATTTGTAGTGAGTTGGATGGACCTAGAGTATGTCATACAGAGTGAAGTAAGTCAGAAAGAGAAAAGCAAATACCGTATGCTAACACATATATATGGAATCTAAGGAAAAAAAAAAAGGTCATGAAGAACCTAGGGGTAAGACAGGAATAAAGACACAGACGTACTAAAGAATGGACTTGAGGATATGGGGAGGGCGAAGGATAATCTGGGACAAAGTGAGAGAGTGACATGGTCATATATACATTACCAAACGTAAAGTAGATAGCTAGTGGGAAGCAGCCGCATAGCACAGGGAGATCAGCTCGGTGGTTTGTGACCACCTAGAGGGGTGGGATAAGGAGGGTGGGAGGGAGGGAGACCCAAGAGGGAAGAGACATGGGAAAATATGTATACGTATAACTGATTCACTTTGTTATAAAGAAGAAACTAACACAGCACTGTAAAGCAATTATACTCCAATAAAGATTAAAAAAAAAAAAAAACTCAGGTTTACTAAGGATAATTTACATAGTATAAAATTTACCTTTTGTAGTATTAAGTTTTTTTAAGTTTTGACAAACATACAGTCACGGAATTACTACCATGATGAAGATATAGGGAGTTTCTGGCATGAGCAATAACTAATCTAATTTCTGTCTCTATAGATTTGTCTATTTTTGACTTTCCATATAAATAGAATCATGCAATATAAGGTCTTTCATGACGGATTTCTTTCACTTTGCGTAATATTTTAAAGTTTCACCCATGTTATAATCTGTACCAATAATTCTTTCCTGTTTATTGCCAAATAATAAACCTCATTGTATATATATATAAAATAGAGCATATGCATTTGAATTCTTGTTGTACTTTCCAAAATGTCACCTATTAATTAACTAACTTGCCAAATTTTTTATTATTATATTATAATTTTCTTATTTTTGTATATTAACCTAATGTTTTTCACTAACATCTAGAAGAGCAAAACATATTTGCTAGAATACAAGCAGATAAAGTTGTTTTATTTTGTTAGTAATCCATGAATAATCATTAAAAAAAATATTTCTATTCCCTTAAAGTATCAGAAAGTTTTAAGGTGTCTTCATATAGGGAAAGATCCCTGTGGGCATTAGAAAGTCTGCTGCCTTTTCACTAGTCTCACTTTTACTACAAATCGACAATGCACACAAAAATGAGACCTTTATAATTTTCTTATTATTACTCAAGTTATAAGACTTATTAGGCACTGAAAAATAATTGATATTTTTGATAACAAATTTTATTTGGTAAATGTTGAAGGCTTCCTCATACTTATGACGGTGAAAATGAATAGAATTAAATATTGGAAACTTTTGTGATGTTAAATTTATAATTATCTCTATGAATATTCATGGCTCTATTTAGCAAAGGGGGCTCAGGTACATGAAAACATGTAATTCGATGTATAGGATAAAACTTAAACATTTATATCTTTAAAACTATTGAAGCTCCTACTAAGATAGTTTCTCTGGTTAAGAAAAATATACCAGAAATATTTTCAGGTTTACTGTCTCTAGGCTGAATTAAAAGTGGAAATTCTTATGAACAAAAATGTTAATTACCATATGAATTACTAGGTAAATTTATCAGTATTCAAAACTGTAATTTGAACGGCAGAGATTCAACAAAACCAATAGCAGTGCAGAAGAAATGGCAGGAAAGAAATTCTAAATATCCTATCACATCATTAAAATATGTGCCAAAGAAATCAGGATCATTTGTTTCATTTGGTTTTTCTCTTTATCCAGGCAATACAAAAAAAAAAGGTGTGTTTTTATATTTTAAGATTATAATTAATATCAATGTAATTGTTTAGTGACTTACTGTTTACAAAGCATTGTTGTAAGCATTTCCCACAGGTAATCTTCACACCCAATCTTGTTGTGAATATTAAGTAAATCTATTTTCCAGACAGTGAAACAGAGACAGAGATTAAACAATAGAAGCCAAATCATACACCAAGTAGTGGATGGAGTACCGACTCCACCCATAATTGTCCCACTTTCTTAATCAATTTATCAATAAAAACATTGTTAGAATCCACTTTGAGCCAGATTCCATGTCAAGGTGTGGGGATATAAGGTGAAGAGACAGCCATGGTTTACTTTACAATGGAAGTTACAAATCCTCTATTTTTCCTTTGTGCTCTTCTCTCCTATACTGATTACATTAAATCTCTCATGTTAGAAAACCATTTTAGTCATGAAAAATAGAAAGTGATCCTCTTTAATAGGTAAAAGATATTAAATTTTTACGAAAAAGGATATACTTCAGCAATTCCATTCATCAAATATATCTATGAGGTGGGCATTCACCTGGGTCCTGGAGAGAATCAGATGAATAAAACAGGAGACTTTCATTAGAAACTAATGGGAAACACAGACGGAATAATTTGAGTGCTAAAAGAAAATACAAGTACTTTCCTGTGGGAGGGTAGACAACTATGAGTTTCTCATGTTTATATCCTTGGTTCTTGGGAAGGTGCCACACAGCAACATTTTAACAAGGATTTGTGGAATTAAAGTAGCAATAACTTCTGTATAAGGGGAGTTAAGGACGATCTTAAGAAGGTGACATATAAACTGGCATCAAAACTGTAAAATATTAAAATGGCATCTCATCCATATCTAGGGCCACTAGAGTAAAAGTAAACTAACCAGAGATAATTGGTTTATTTAACTTTTAAAGTAAAATGTTTCAAATCCTAAATTGCCAATAATCCAATAAACAACTGATATTATCTTCTGAAAGCAATAAGGAAATGTCCATAAACCTTAGAAAGCTGACTGACTTACAATACAAAATTTATACCCATTATCCAGCAGGTGTGTAGTTTTATATTTTTAAAAATTTTATCTATTCTTCTGGTTAAAATCAATGACCATAGAGACTTTGTAAAGTATTTTCTAATATTCGAATTATCTCAGGGTCTGTCTCAAAATAGAAACAACTTTAAAATTTCAACTTTCAACTCTGCACATTAAGTTATATCATTTTGCTTGTGAGATCAAAGACTCTACAACATTTTTACTCTCTTATATTCCCAGAATTTTTCATAGTAAACTTTTTTTGTACTGGTCCCCAAATACAGAAGACACTTGGCAATTATGAATTTCAACATGATAGAAAGTGGATCAGAAGAAGGTCAGATTCAATTCTTCAGAAGGATTTCTAAATATAAAAAAAGTCAGTTTGTTTCTGACAAAGTTTGTTTGTTTCTGGGTTTGTTTCTGGGTTTCTGACAAGATTTAACTTTGAATGCCAGCAGCCTTAAAATGGCTTGTTTTTGTTCCATTTATGACTGTAGTGAAAGATTAGTTATTTTCCCCAAAATTGTTTTGCCCCCTTTTGCTTAAAACTATTAAATGGAACGGGGTGATAAAGCTGTTCAATTTCAACAAAGATAATCTAGCTATTTCAGATGAAGACGCTAAGAAATAACTAGGGCAGAAACATTTATTCATTTGTTGTAAAATCGTGAGCACTCAGAATTTGGCATTCCAGAAGTCTTGGTACACGTGGAATAAAGAAACTATCCAAGCACAAGCTCACTTGTCTTCAGATCAAGGTGTTAATGGCATTTTTGTTGCCATCAGTAGTTTTCTAAATCTTTATCAATAAACTAGATCATTGACCTGCAAAATTCATAAAATAAAAATGCTTTCTCTCACTTTTATTTCTCCCAAACATACTGTTGTTTGTATTTTACTATTCCCACCACCACTCTTATATGGGTATTTAAAAATAGAGGATTTTATAGATTGGGTAGAAAACATATAATATTTTTCCCAGTACTAGGTTTTTGGATTCTTAATTAGGATGATTTACCTTCTGGCTATATAATCATCAAAACAAAAGACAGTCATAACCATACAAAAACGTGTAGCTGAACATTAGAGTACATTGCAGCAGCCTGTCTCTTAAAACTCATCCCAGGGAACTCCCTGGTGGTCCAGTGGTTAGGGCTCCACCCTTCCACTGCAGGGGCCACGAGTTCGATCACTGGTTGGGGAGCTAGGATGTTGCTGGCGCAGTCCAAAAAAAAAAAAAAAACCTAAAAAACCAAACTCATCCTAGTACTGTATCATCTATATTACTACTGAAATAATTTACCCCATATCCTTGCATTCTAAGCTGCAATCAGCTTCTTATACAAAGGGCAAACAGAAAAGATAACATTTATGATCTCCATTGCAGAACAAAGAAGGGTGTTTTTCTAATTTCATAAGAATTTGGATGGTAACTAAAAAAAACATACCCATGACTTAAACTATCACCTAAGTACTATTCACTGGATTTCCTTCCCAACTGAAAAGTGAATTCTCATAGGAAACAGACTAGGATTTAAATAATCTCTTTATTCCCAATATCCTGTCCAATTAAGATGTGCTCAATAGATGTTGGATTAATTAATATCCCAAGTTTCTTATCACTAAACTCCAATGCTCCTATATATTCTCACAATATTATCTCCATGAAGAACGGAGAAATAGATGAGAACTGTTTTAATTTTCTCACTAGGAATTTCATCCTGTAACAATTGGAACTACCAGGGTGTGAGAAATTGATTGTAGAGTCCAAAGTAAGAATTACAGTCTTTTTCAAACACATGTGCTTGTTTATTGGGCTTGCAAATAATATTAAAACAATATGCCTCCTAACTGTTGAAGAGATAGTTTGGCCTATGTATATAACAGTATATATATATAAATCTGCTACAGTCTGAAACCCCTTGTAATTGTTTTGACATAGAAAGCTGCAGCAATAAAGGTGGGTATCAATAAGTCAGTTGATAATTTGAGATTTGATTTCAAAATGTGACAGGAGAAGTTGACTTTAAATTCCCTTTCCTCAATAGCTAATTCCTTAGGCTATATAATCTGGCTGTAGCAAAAAGTTGATCCAAGATTGAAAATCCTCAACGAAACCTATCAGCTGCTCCTCAGAAGATTATCAACTAACCAACTTGATCCTTTCTTCTGCATAATTGAAGGATTTTTTCAGACAATTTAGAACCAGCTTTCCTGACATATAGTTATTTTTCTACTAAGTATCTCTGATGTTGGTTTTAATCTGGGGTATAATTTTCAAAGAATGGAAGAGATACTGTTTGTAGAAATTCAACAAAAGTAGCTGTTATACCTATTATCAATATCTTTTCAATCTATCGTATTGAACTGTTTACTATTTTCTTAGTTGGCAGTTTCACATGGTTCAAATTAACTAAAAGTTTTGCATGGATTTAAGGTTAGGAAGTACATTTTTATTTATGGAGAATCATAAATCATAATATTTATTTTCAAGGTCACACATTAATATGTATTTGAGAATTAATCTCAAAAATATTCAGTACTAAATTTTGGGTTTCAGATTAAAAATATAGCCATTGATTTTAGTACAGTAAAACACTACTGGAAGGACTTCAGCATACTCATACTCTGGCTTCACTGTGTCTTCACATTTTTATCTTCAAGCCAAGCCACATGGTTCTCTCATGCTATTGTAAGACTGGGATGGGTAAACAGGAATTTAAGATGCACAACACAAATTTAACCAGAATAATTCTGTTTCTATTAAGATTTGAATTTTGAAGTAAAATTTTCTGTGAAAAAAGGTGCTCTGCAGCTTAGAAAATAGTAACAATATAATGGAGATTTTGGGTGATTGCCAGATGTGAACTATTTAAGGGCTCTACTTGTCTAAAGATGAATATCTTTTCCAAAACCATCGAATCTTGCAATGTTGTTAATTCTTAAGGAAAATGAAATTGGGAAATTGAGGACTGGGGGTTTCAAATTGATGGACCTCATTTTCCTGATATCATCATTTATCATTTTGTCATACTCTCTGTTACTGTTGGTATAAGTAACTCCAATCTCTTATAAGATATGAAAATTATTCTGTTGTATTGATCAGTTAATCCTATTAAAAGAGACATGGAACTCTTGCCTCTCTGGTAGATCATTAGTGAGACCATTCATCAAAACAACACTGTCCAATAAAAATATGTGCCACACATATAATTTTAAATTTTCAAATAGCCCTATTAAAAGACAGAGATGAAATTAATTTTCATAATCTATTTTATTTAACTCAATAGATCCAAAATAGTATTATCACTTTAACATGTAATCAATAATTAGTGTAAATTCTCAGACTCTTCACAATTTCTGATTTAACTCTGTTCCAATAAATTTTAGAGACAGACTTTGGATTTTGATATTAATCTAATTTTCATATGTCAAAAAATCTAATTCTTCTAAAAATTTTCTTCAGCCATTTAAAATGTAAAAACCATTCTTAGATTATGAGGTATAGAAAAGTAGGGAGGCTGGGTTTTACTGTTAGGCTCTAGTTTGTCGACCTCTAAGTTGTCACATTAGTAGGTACATAATTCAAAATAGTTTTTAAAGTCTGTCTTGACTTAATTTAATACTAATCAGTAAAAATTGGGTTAGTGTAAGAATCCAAGCTGGAAAATTTCATGAATTACCACTTGATTTTTGAAAGAATGAATAAGTGAATAAATTCCAATCAAGATTTTGACATTATTCTGGAAAGCCACAAATGATCCTTCCTTGCAATTTTTGATGGCTCATTTCTATTAAGGGGTCAGCTAAAGGAACCTGACATCTGGTATCTTTTTGCACAGTCTGTGGTATATGTTTTTATTCTCAAGGGAGAATACACTGTATCTAGGTCTATTCATTGTAGTCATTCATTTTGAAAAATTGCAGATGAGCACTTTGCCTTCAAATATACTCATATTTTTCATCAAATTAACTGATTCTAGAAAAACTTGTAACCCCTGTTAATGAATTTTAATTCATATAGCTCAGTATTATCAATATTCATTTAGTATAGGAAATATGCAAAAATCTTTCTAGGTAGAGTTGTCAATATTCTATCACCCAGAAAAATTAAAATATCCTTCACCTTTTCATGACTTCCAAAATAAAGAAAAATTGTCAGTATAAAAATGTGGTACTGTATAAATGAACCTCTTTGCACCCACTTATTTAGCTGTCCCTATCAATTCTCAGTCCAAGCAAATGAAAGAAGTTGAACATTAAATCATACTTTAATTTTAATTTTGAACTTTTAGAGCCAGATTTCTTTTTAAAGACTAAACTGCTCTAAAATAGTCATTAAAACATCATTTTTCTTTTTACCAACTATTTCTAGGTTTTAAAAGTCTAATAAAACCTCATAGATTAATTAGTCATGACCTGAAGTCATAATCTAAAATATTAGAATATTATGTTAATGTATTATTACATCAAAAACACATTTAACTGAAGTCTAAATGAAATGGATTATGCTCTATTATTAGAACTTTGGAATAATATCTTCAAAGTCAATGCACAATGTGCCATTTTAAAATACTTTAAATGTCATTTTATCTTATTCTTAGGAAATTGAATATACGATTCATTTCTCCCTACCTTATGCTGTGCAACTTTCACCTTGGTTTCATACTTGTTTGGGGAAGAAATATTTAAATCATTTTTATTCTTTGTTTATTTTCACTATCCTCCAGCTTTATATTGGGCTTAGCGTTGATCTTGAATCTTCCAGCTATATAGGATGTTGTACTACAAGATATTTTTTGAGTAAAATTTAATTTTTTTTCAAAACCCATCTCACACACGGCTTGACTTACTTGGGATTTTTTAGATGCACAATGATGGAAATGCTTTATGCTTCATTCCTCTGCTTTAGTGGAAAGGTAAAAGAGAAGATGAGTATATCAAAACATTTGATTGTGAAATGGGTGCACTTTATGTACAAAGGAGATAAATTAGGAGACAGATTATATGGATTGAGTCTTGGAGGCTCTGTAGCTGCAAACAGACATGCTGAATATTGACTCACAGAAGTTCAGCAGTTTTATAGTGGAGATAATGTGCAAACTAAATGAAAGTGTTATTAGTTCTGCTGAACACAAGATTCTTCCAAAAAGACAACTAAGTCTTAAGGCAGTAAGCAGAAATGGTATTAATATTTAAGTTAGACCTGGAGGATAGAGATAGTGCTGCTTGAAACTGATTATTTTGCCCAAACCAGTGAGCATACAAACTTCATACTTTGAGACAGGGAAAATTTTATGTGTAGTACTATTTAGCTAAAAAAATTTTAACATTTGAGTGTTCTTTTCTTTCTCATGATTATTGAGTTACTTTAAGATTAACATTACAGCTATGGGGACACTGAATATTTGGTAATTTTAAAACAAGAAAAAGCTTTAACTATTAAGTAAAATGTGTTATCCATGGCATGGCAATCCTGTCATAAATAAAAATAAGAAAAAGTGGTATATGACAACCACCTTATATTATGGTTGCCAGAGAGTTGTGGAAGCACAAAGGACAAAAGGAGTACAATTCTGGAGAGCAAGAGAACAGAGACACTCTCAGAGTAAACTAAGGATCTTCAGCTGTCTCTGGGGAAATCTGCTAATTCAAGCTACACAAAGACTAAGATTCTTTGACAGGTTTAGATAGAGGACCAATATTGAGGAGAAACCAGAAGAGGTTTTAGTGATTATACACAGCTGGGAGAAAAAATAATAATAATTGAGGACTCAAGGAACATCATACATACTGCTGTCTTAAAGAAATCCTAAGTTCTGAAGAAGTGTGAGTTAGAAAGCAAGCCAAAGTACTGAATCAAAAATTTCTGAAAACTAAAGTGCATTTCTCTTAGTCTCTCGGGATTGAGAAGGTAATATACTAGATGTTCACTGAAAGACATGGAGGAACATGTCTTAGGAATAGGGCAAACTGGAAGTCATCTGCAATAAACCAAAACTGGAGCCCAGATCTGATCCAGTTCAGTCCACATATTGATTAAGTTTCTGGGCCTATTCTTGCTGGTGGGAGCTAAATTACTTCCAGCCAATGAACATTTTATTTTAATACAAAATATCTGTCACTAAACTTACTGTTGTGAGACATTTTATAAAAACAGGAAAATTGAACTGATAAACAAGGGTGTAAAATGGACATTAAAGCATAACAGTAGGTGACCCAGATGCTGTAGTTACCACAAATGACTTTAAATTATGTTAAAAAAAAAACTAGAGGTAAAGGTAGAAAAGATAGACAAAAACATGGAGAATTGTAAAATAGAATGAGAATAAATATTAAAAAATGAATTTAAATTCATGAACTGAAAAATACAATAACTGAAATTAAGACTATTTGTTGGGTTTATCAGTAGATTGTATAAAACAAAACAAGATTAGTGAACTGTAATGCATATCACCAGAAAATTAATTTTGAAGTATAGACAGAAAAATTAATGGGAAAAAACAAATGATAGGGAACTTGTGGAATAGAGTCTAAATATCCAAAATATTATTTGGAGGCTCAGAAAGGAAGGAAAATGTGAATGAAACAGATAAAAGCCAAGAAATTTCTAAAACAACTTAAATACCTCAAGTTTAAGAAATTCAGAAAAGCCCAAGAAGGATAAGCACAAAGGAAATACAATCTAGGACCATTATAGTCAAACTAATAAAAACCAAAAAGAAAAATAAAACATTAAAAGAGCTAGAGAAGAAAAAATAAAGGGCAAATCATTTCTTTTAAACATCTTTATTGGAGTATAATTGATTTACAATGGTGTGTTAGTTTCTGCTGTATAACAAAGTGAATCAGCTATATATATACATATAGCCCTACATCCCCACTCTCTTGCATCTCCTTCACCTGCTCCCTATCCCACCCCTAGAGGTGGTCACAAAGCACCGAGCTGATCTCCCTGTGCTATGAGGCTGCTTTCCACTAGCTAGCTATTTTACATTTGGTAGTGTATATATGTCCATGCCACTCTCTCACTTCGTCCCAGCTTACCCAGCCCCATCCCTGTATCTTCAACTCCATTCTTCACGTCTGTGTCTTTATTCCTGTCCTGCCCTAGGTGCTTCAAAACACTTTTTTTTTTTTTAGCTTCCATATATATGTGTTAGCATGCAGTATTTTTTTTTTCTCTTTCTGACTTACTTCATTCTGTATGACAGTCTCTAGGTCTAACCACCTCATTAAAAATAACTCAATTTCGATTCTTTTTATGGTTGAGTAATATTCCATTGCATAGATGTGCCACTTCTTCTTTATCCATTCATCTGTCCATGGACACTTCGATTGCTTCCATGTCCTGGCTATTGTAAATAGTGCTACAGTGAACATTGTGGTACATGTATCTTCTTGAATTATGGTTTTCTCAGGCTATATGCCCAGTAGTGGGATGGCTGTCATATGGTAGTTCTATTTTTAGTTTTTTGGGGACCTCCATACTGTTCTCCATAGTGGCTGTATCAATTTACATTCCCACCAACAGTGCGAGAGTGTTCTCTTTTCTCCACACCCTCTCCAGCATTTATTGTTTGTAGATTTTTTGATGATGGCAATTCTGACCAGTGTGAGGTGATACCAAATTGTAGTTTTCATTTGCATTTTTCTAATGATTAGTGATGCTGAGCATCCTTTCATGTGTTTGCTGGCAATCTGTATGTCCTCTTTGGGTAAATGTCTACTTAGGACTTCTGCCCAGTTTTGGATTGTGTTGTTTGTTTTTTTGATATTGAGCTGCATGATCTACATGTATAATTTGGAAATTAATGCTTTGTTAGTTACTTCATTTGCAAATATTTCCTCCCATTCTCAGGGTTGTCTTTTTGGCTTGTTTAAAGTTTCCTTGGCTGTGCAAAAGCTTTTATGTTTCATTAGGTCCCATTTGTTTATTTTTGTTTTTATTTCCATTTCTCTAGGAAGAGGGTCAAGAACGAAATTGCTGTGATTTATGTCATAGAGTTATGATATGTCTGCTTATGTTTTCCTCTAAGAGTTTTATAGTATCTGTCCTTACATTTAGGTCTTTAATCCAATTTGAGTTTATTTTTGTGTATGGTGTGAGGGAGTGTTCTAATTTTATTCTCTTACATGTAGCTGTCCAGGTTTTCCAGCACCACTTATTGAAGAAGTTGTCTTTTCTCCATTGTATATTCTTGCCTCCTTTATCAAAGATAAGGTGACCATATGTGTGTGGATTTATCTCTGGGCTTTCTATCCTGTTCCATTAATCTATATCTCTGTTTTTGTGCAGGTAACATACTGTCTTCAATACTGTGGCCTTGTAGTATAGTCTGAAGTAAGGGAGACTGATTTCTCCGGCTCCATTTTTCTTTCTCAAGAGTGCTTTTGTTATTCAGGATCTTTTGTGTTTCCCTACAAATTGTGAAATTTTTTATTCTAGTTCTGTGAAAAATGCCATTGGTAGTTTGATAGGGATTGCATTGAATCTGTAGATTGCTTTGGGTAGTATAACCATTTTCACAATGTTGAGTCTTCCAATCCAAGAACATGGTATACCTCTCCATCTATTTGAATCATCTTTAATTTCTTTCATCAGTGTCTTGTAGTTTTCTGCATACAGGTCTTTTGTCTCCTTAGGTAGGTTTATTCCTAGATATTTTATTCCTTTTGTTGCCATGGTAACTGGGAGTGTTTCCTTAAATTCTCTTTCAGATTTTTTATTATTAGTGTTTAGGAATGCAAGAGATTTCTGTGCATTAATTTTGTATCCTGTTACTTTACCAAATTCATTGATTAGCTCTAATAGTTTTCTGGTAGCATCTTTAGGATTCTCTATGTATAGTACCAGGTCATCTGCAAGCAGTGACACTTTTACTTCTTCTTTTCCATTTTGGATTCCTTTTATTTCTTTTTCTTCTCTGATTGCTATGGTTAAAACTTCCAAAACTGTGTTGAAAATAGTGGTATGAATGGGGAACCTTGTCTTAGTCCTGATCTTAGTGGAAATGGTTTCAGTGTTTCACCATTGAGAACGATGTTGGCTGTGGGCTTGTCATTTACGGCCTTTATTATGTTGAGGTAATCTGCCTCTATGCATTATTTCTGGAGGGCTTTTATCATAAATGGGTGTTGAATTTTGACAAAAGCTTTTTCTGCATCTCTTGAGATGATCATATGGTTTCTCTCCTTCAATTTGTTAATATGGTTTATCATATTGATTGATTTGTATATATTGAAGAATCCCTTTTTTACTGGAATAAACCCCAATTGATCATGGTGCATGATGCTTTTAATTTTCTGTTGGATTCTGTTTGCTAGTATTTTGTTGAGGGTTTTTGCATCTATGTTCATCAGTGATATTGGCCTGTAGTTCTCTTCTTTTGTGACATCTTTGTCTGGTTTTGGTAGCAGGGTGATTGTGGCCTCGTCGAATTAGTTTAGGAGTGTTCCTCCCTCTGCTTTATTTTGGAAGAGTTTGAGAAGGATAGGTCTTAGCTCTTCTCTAAATATTTGATAGAATTTTCCTGTGAGGCCATCTGGTCCTAGGCTTTTGTTTGTTGGAAGATCTTTAATCACAGTTTCAATTTCAGTGCTTGGAATTTGTCTGTTTATATTTTCTATTTCTTCCTGCTTCAATGTTGGAAGGTTGTGTTATTCTAAGAATTTGTCCATTTCTTCCATGTTGTCCATTTTATTGGCATAGATTTGCTTGTAGTAATCTCACATGATCCTTTGTATTTCTGCAGTGTCAGTTGCTACTTCTGCTTTTTCATTTCTAATTCTATTGATTTGAGTCTTCGCCCTTTTTTCTTGATGAGTCTGGCTAATGTATTATCATTTTTTTTTTATTTTCTCAAAGAACCAGCTTTTAGGTTTATTGATCTTTGCTATCCTTTCCTTCATTTCTTTTTCATTTATTTCTGATCTGATATTTATGATGTCTTTCCTTCTGCTATCTTTGGGGATTTTTAGTCCTTCGTTCTCTTATTGCTTTAGGTGTAAGGTTAGGTTGTTTATTTGTGCTGTTTCTTGTTTCTTGAGATAGGACTGTATTGCTATAAACTTCCCTCTCAAAACAACTTTTGCTGTATCCCATAACATTTGGGTTGTTGTGTTTTAATTTTCATTTGTTTCTAGGTATGTTTTGATTTCCTCTTTGATTTCTTCAGTGATCTTTTGATTATGTAGTCATGCATTGTTTAGCCTCCATTTGTTTGTAGTTTTTACAGATTTTGTCTTGTAATTGATATCTAGTCTCATAGCGTTGTGGTAAGAAAAGATACTTGATATGATTTCAATTTTCTTAAATTTACCAAGGCTTGATTTGTGATGCAAGATATGATCTGTCCTGCAAAAGTTCTATGAGTACTTGAGAAGAAAGTGTATTTTGGATTTGTTTTGGATGGAATGTCCTATAAATAACAATTAAGTCCATCTTGTTTAATGCATCATTTAAAGCTGTGTTTCCTTATTTATTTTGATTTGGGATGATCTGTCCATTCGTGAAAGTGGGGTGCTAAAGTTCCCTACTATGATTGTGTTACTGTCGATTTCCCCTTTTATGTGTGTTAGCATTTGCTTTATGTACTGAGGTGCTCCTATGTTGGGTGCATAAATATTTACAATTGTTATACCTTCTTCTTGGATTGATCCCCTGATCATCATATAGTGTCCTTCTTTGTTTCTTGTAATAGTCTTTATTTTAAAGTCTATTTTGTCTGATATGAGAATTGCTACTCCAGCTTTCTTTTGATTTCCATTTGCATGCAATATCTTTTTCCATGCCCTCATTTTCAGTCTGTATGTGTCCCTTGGTCTGAAGTGGGTCTCTTGTAGACAGCATACACGTTGGTCTTGTTTTTGTATCCATTCAGCAAGTTTATGTCTTTTGGTTAGAGCACTTAATCCATTTGCATTTAAGGTAATTATCGATATGCATGTTCCTATTAGGGTTTTCTTATTTGTTTTGGGTTTGTTAATTTAGGGCTTTTCCTTCTCTTGTGTTTCCTGCTTAGAGAAATTCTTTTAGCATTTGTTGTAAAGCTGGTTTGGTGTGCTGAATTGTCTTCACTTTTGCTTGTCTGTAAGGATTTTAATTTCTCTGTCGAATCTGAGATCCTTGCTGGGTAGAGTAATCTTGGTTTTAAGTTTTTCCCTTTCGTCACTTTAAATATGTCCTGCCACACCCGTCTGGCTTGCAAAGTTTCTGCTGAGAAATCAGCTGTTAACTTTATGGGGATTCCCTTGTATGTTATTTGTTGCTTTTCCCTTGCAGCTTTTAATATTTTTTCTTTGTATTTAATTTTTGATAGTTTGATTAATATGTGTCTTGGCATGTTTCTCCTTGAATTTATCCTGTGTGGGACTCTGCATTTCCTGGACTTGAGTGACTATTTTCTTTCCCATATTAGGGAAGTTTTCAACTATAATCTGTTCAACATTTTCTCAGTCTCTTTCTTTTTCTCTTCTTCTTTTGGGACCTCTGTAATTCAAATGTTGGTGCATTTAAAGTTGACCCAGAGGTCTCTGAGACTGTCCTGAATTCTTTTCATTCTTTTTTCTTTATGATGCTCTGCAGTATTTATTTCCACTGTTTTATCTTCCAGGTCACTTATCCGGTCTTCTGCCTCAGTTATTCTGCTATTGATTCCCTCTAGAGAATTTTTAATTTCATTTATTGTGTAGTTCATCATTTTTTGTTTGCCCTTTAATTCTTCTAGTTTCTTGTTTCTTATATTTTCTGCATTCTATTTCCAAGATTCTGGATCATCTTTACTATCATTCCTCTGAGTTCTTTTTCAGGTAGACTGCTTATTTTATCTTCATTTGTTTGGTCTGGTGGGTTTTTTCTTTGCTCCTTCATCTGCTGTGTATTTCTCTGTCTTCTCATTCTGCTTAACTTACTGTGCTTGAGGTCTCCTTTTCCAGGCTACATGTTTGTAGTTCCCATTGTTTTTGGTGTCTCTGACCCCAGTGGGTAAGGTGGGTTCAGTGGGTTGTGTAGGCTTCCTGGTGGAGGGCACTGGTGACTGTGTTCTTGTCTTTCTGGTGGGCAGGACCATGTCTGGTGGTGTGATTTGGGGTGCCTCTGAACTTATTATGATTTTTGGCAGCCTTTCTCTAATGGGTGAGGTTGTGTTCCTGTCTTGCTTGTTGTTTGGCATGGGCTGTCCAGCACGGTAGCTTGCTGGTCTTTGAGTGGAGCTATGTCTTAGTGTTGAGATAGAGGTCTCTGGGGGTGCTTCTGCCATGTGATATTATGAGGGGTCAGGAGGTCTCTGGTGGACCAGTGTCCTGTAGTTGGCTCTCCCACCTAAGAGTCTCAGTCCTGACACCCGGCCAGAGCACAAAGACCCTGTCAGCCACCTGGCTCAGAAGAAAAGGGAGATAAAAAAAGAAAGAAAGAAAAAATATAAATAAATAAAAAATATAAAGTTTTAAAAATAAAATTTGAAAAAATTATTAAAATTAAAAAATTAAAAAGTAATATAAAAATGAAAGAAGAGAGCAACCAAACCAATAAACAAACCCAGCAAAGATAACAAGCACTTAAAACTCTAATAAAATAAACAAACAAACAGAAACATGGACAGGCAGAACCCAGGACAAATGGTAAAAGCAAATGTATACAGGCAAAATCACACAAGGAAACATACACATACACACTCACAAAAAGAGAAAAAGAAAA
Source organism: Stenella coeruleoalba (assembly GCF_951394435.1). NCBI lineage: Eukaryota > Metazoa > Chordata > Mammalia > Artiodactyla > Delphinidae > Stenella > Stenella coeruleoalba. Next base: position 61,285,060 of record NC_137163.1, on the reverse strand, counting down.
AAAATTTATTTTTTAAAAAGGAGGAGAGCAACCAAATCATTAAACAAATCTACCAATGATAATAAGCTCTAAAACTAAGATAAACATAAAACCAGAAAGAAATTAGATGCAGAAAACAAACCCCAAGTCTACAGTTGCTCCCAAAATCCATCGCCTCAATTTTGGGATGGTTCTTTTTCTGTTCAGGTATTCTACAGATGCAGGCTACATTAAGTTGATTGTGGAGATTTAATCTGCTGCTCCTGAGGCTGCACAGAGAAATTTCCCTTTCTCTTCTTTGTTTGCACAGCTCCCCGGGTTCAGCTTTGGGTTTGGCCCCTCCTCTATGTGTAGGTCACCTGAGCATGTCTGTTCCCTGCCCTGACATGACGGGGTTAAAAGAGCAGCTGATTACGGGGCTCTGGCTCACTCAGGCTGGTGGGAGGGAAGGGTACAGAATGAGGAGTGAGGTGGCAGAGGCCAGCATGACATTGCAGCAGCCTGAGGCACGCCTTGTATTCTCCCAGGGAAGTTGTCCCTGGATCACGGTCCCCTGGCAGTGGTGGACTGCACAGGCCCCTGGGAGGGGAGGTATGGATAGTGACCTGTGCTTGCACACAGGCTTCTTGGTGGCTGCAGCAGCAGCCCTAGCTTTTCATGCCTGTCTCTGGTGTCCACACTGATAGCTGTGGCTCATGCCTGTCTCTGGAGCTCGTTTATGCAGTGCTCTGAATCTCCTCTCCTCACACACCCCAAAACAATGGTCTCTTGCCTCTTAGCTGGTTCTAGAATTTTTCCCAGACTCCCTCTATGTTAGCTGTGGTGCACTAGCCTCCTTCTGGCTGTGTTCACACAGCCAACCCTAGTTCTCTCTCTGGGATCTGACTGAAGCCGGAGCCTCAGCTCCCAGACCCCACCAGTCCTGGTGGGTGAACAGACAGGCCTCTCGGGCTGCTGGGTGCTGGTCAGCACCAATCCTCTGTGCAGGAATCTCTCCACTTTTCCCTGTGCACCCGTTGCTTTCCTCCGTGGCTCCGAAGCTTCTCTCCCCCACCCCGCTTCCCCTCAGCTGAAGGGGCTTCTTAGTGTGAGGAAACTTTTCCTCCTTCACAGCTCCCTCTCAGAGGTGCAGGTCCCATCCTTACTCTTTTGTCTCTGTTTTTCTTTTGCCCTACCCAGGTACATGGAGTTTCTTGCCTTTTGGGAAGTCTGAGGTCTTCTGCCAGTGTTCAGTAGCTGTTCTGAAGGAGTTGTTCCACACGTAGTTGTATTTTCAATGTATTTGTGGGAAGGAAGGTGATCTCCACCTCTTACTTCTCCACCATCATTTTTTTTTTCTTTTTTTTGCGGCATGCAGGTCTCTCACTGTCATGGTCTCTCCTATTGTGGAGCACAGGCTCCGGACACGCAGGCTCAGCAGCCATGGCTCACGGGCCCAGCCACTCTGCGGTATGTGGGATCTTCCTGGACCGGGGCATGAGCCCATGTCCCCTGCATCGGCAGGCGGACTCTCAACCATTGCGCCACCAGGGAAGCCCTTCTCCACCATCTTGAAGTTCCCCGGGACATATCATTTTCATTTCATCTGATCCTTCACAGAAAATATGGAAGCCAGAGAGAGTCAAATGTAAACTACGGAAGTAAATAAATGTCAATCTAGATTTCTATATTCAGAAACATGTATTCTTCTAAAATGATATTGAAATAAAGATAGTTTCAGATAAATAAAAACTGAGAGAAGATATTGCTGGCAGGCCCACATTAAGACAAACAAATGAAAACAGTAAAAACAAAGAAATCACTTAAGTTTTTCATTAAAACTGAAAGAATGTGAGCAGATGAAAACATGAGAAAGCAAGAAAAAAATGAAGAAAACCAGAAAGTGATATTATATGGGTAAATATAAATAATACAAGGACCAGTGCATAATTATTTTAATAACCCCCCCCAAAAAAAAGACAAGGGACAAGAAAAAATGAAAGTAAAGTATTTGATCATTTTGACATCAAAAGTCAGGGCAACAGAAGAAAATATGAGTAAGTGGAACTATATCAAACTAGAAAGTTTCTGTACAACAGAGAAAACCATCAACAAAATGAAAAGGCAACCTACTGAATGGGAGAAAATGCAAATCATATATCTGTTAATGAGGTAATATTAAAAATATATAAAAAACTCACACAGCTCAATAGCAATAAAAACTCAAACAATCCAATTTAACATTTGGCAGAAACTGAATAGACATTTTTTCTAAAGAAGAAATACAAATGGCCCACAGGTACATGAAAAGATTCTCAATATTACTAATTATCAGGGAAATGAAAATTAAAACCACAATGAGCTATCACCTCACACCTGTTAGAATAGTTATTATAAAAAAAATAAGAAATAACATTAACATGTTGGTGAAGATGTGGAGGAAAGGGAACACTTGTGCAGTGTTGGTGGGAATGCCCTACACAGGAAGGTAAGTGTTTCCTCTTCCCATTTTCCTCTTTCCCACCGATTGTAATGTGGATAGGATGGTGGAAAATAGAACCATCATTCTGTTCCAGGAAATTGATGTTCAGGAGGTCAAAGAAATAAACCAAAGGAAATCTGGTATGAAAGCCACAGACAGACACGAAATCAAACGTTGGCTTTTACCATCTTAAGCACTGTAATATTCCACAAGTTCCTGAAGTTCTCTGAGCTTCATTTTTCTCATTTTGAAAATAAGGATAATGTTACTATGAGAATCAAATGAGATTGTTATTGTTGTGAGGATTATTATATTGTGAGAATAAAATAAGGTGTGTGCAAGCTGCCTAGGTTACTGTGCAACTACAGAAAAATATTATTTCTCTTCCTTACTCTTTCCTATTAACTCTAAACACATGTTCTATTAAGTTTTTCCCCCAACTATTTGGCCGTAGATATGTGAAGCAAATTAATCATGAAAGTGTAATTTCTTCTATCTAATCTTCTGTCAATTCTATCCAGTGTATTTTTATCTCCCATGTTGTAGTTTTCATGTCAAGAAGTTTAAGTCTTTTTAAAAATATAGAAGTTGCATATCTCTACTTCATATTTTGAGCATGTGGGATTCGTTATAATTATTTTAATATCCTCTGCTAATTCTCACATCTGTGTCAATTTAAGGTTCATTTTGATTGATGGCTTTTTCTCATTACAGTTGTATTTTCTTGTTTCTTTGCAAGCAAAAAAAAAAAAAATTATTGGATGTCTCAGACTTTGTGAATTTTACCTAGTTGGGTGCTAGATATGTTTTGTATTTCTATAAGGGTTCTTGAGTTTTGTTCTCAGATGTGGTTAAGTAATGTAGAAATGGTTTGATCATTTCACGTCTTGCTTTTAAGATGTGGTAATGGAGAAGTACTTAGTTGAGGGCTAGTTATTCCCTACTATTAAGCAAGACATTTCTGTGAATTCTACCCAGTACCCCTTTCTAGTCTGGTTGATAAGCAAGTTACTATTCAGACCTATGGGAGGGCTGCACCCTGTTACCTTTAATCCTTTCAAGTTTTTTTTTTTTCCCCTGGCCTCAGTTAACTCTCTCATATGATCATTACTCAGCTGAATACTCCAGCTGGACCTTCTGTGGATATACAGAATTCTCTCCCTCTTTGTACCTCTCTCTCCTCTCCAGTACTTTCTCTTGTGAATGCCAGATGCTTGATCTGACTCTCAGCTCCTCAACTTGTGGAGGGGAAATCCTGGAGTTACTTCATTTTTCTCCTGTCTTTCAATGATCCTTACTGTTTAATGTTTAGAGTCTTCAAAACTATTGTTTTATACATGTATTTTGTGTTTTTTGGCTGTTTTCTGAGAAATAAACAAGGCACATAAACCCATAACTGAAATACAGTGTTTAAAAAAAAAAAAACAGAACAAAACTCTGTGATGGAAGATATACAAAATCTTATGAGAACACAGAAAAAGGAGCTAAAATGCTTTTTTTGTTTTTATTGAATAAATAATAGATTTTTTTAAGGAAAAGATTATTTGTAAATATACAGAAGCTATATTTTATATAATCAGTATTTTAATACAGTCTGAAAGGTAGTTTTCCAGTTATCTATTGATGCTTAAGAAACCAACCCACAGTTTAGTGGCTTAAAACAATATCAATCATTTTAATATGCTCATAATCTGGGCCATTAATGATTTGACAGAGCTAGGCTGGGAGAGTGTTCTATTTCATGTAGCATCAATTTGAATCACTTGAGGATATTCAGTTGATGACTGGACTAAGGGACCAAGATGGCCATGTTTTGGCAAAGGCCACTGGAAGGTTGAGTTCAACTGGGCCCTTTTTCTTCTCTCCATTCTCTGAGGGCCTCTCTGTGTGGTCTTTTACATGCAGGAGTGAGTGTGTGTTTCAAATGTGTGAGTATGAACAGGCAAAGCAGATATTTCTAAGGGAAGACACTCCATGTTTGACTCCCTACACAAACACTATAGAAAAAAAATCTCTATAATGTTTTTTGTTTATAGCAACATTCCAGGGAACAAATACCTATAGGAAAAACCAAATTCTCAGAATTATTTATGGTTGCCTGGTGGAGATCCCAGAAATAAGTGATACATAATGCTATAATTTTCTAATGTTAAAAAGTGCTTTCTATTAAATATTCTAACATTAAGAAGAGCACATAAAAATTGACATTCCTGATTTACAATTCAACCACTAAAATATAACAAATTTGAAATGATTAATCTCACAGCACAGTATTTTTAAGGCTAAACATGATAATAATTTCTAGTGTCCTTAAAATAAATCTATTGAGATATTACAAAGCTTAACACCATTACTTTTATAAAAATAATACATATAATTAAAAATACTCCTGACAGATACATAAAATGTTCCATTCAAAAGTTAGTAAATCATATGTATATGAAACCTTCAAAGTGGAGGGCTGAATTCTACAAAAAAAAAAAAAAATTAAAAGAGGGTGGTAAATTTTGGATGACTCTTTAAAACTTGAAACTTCATGTAAAGATGTTCATACAGTCACAGCTTTACTATCTGTTTTTATTCTTACGATTTTCAATATGTTCTTCCTAAACTTGATTTTTAACATGTATTACTGTAGATACATTTGTTCCCTTTATAATGAATATAAGAATGCTGTTTTCCTATAATAGCTATTTCTTCATGTCCATAAAGTGTATCGATAGACTGAGCAAATTGTGTTTGAGAACAAAGTTCAAAAGAGATAGTAAAACATACACACACACACACACACACACACACACGCACACACACTTCCCCACAACTGTGAATAGAAGACAGTAGAAAAAGAAAGGTAACATATATAGTTCCCCTGAGTTATGTACTAGGGCAGATCTCATTTAGCTTCTGTATAAATGACCTTGAAACAGGAATAAACCTGACCATACCTTGCTTTGAAAACAGTAGACAGAGCAGAGTCGGGATAAAGCTACAGGGAAATCTTAATAGAATATAGCCGTGACTGGGAATGCTACAGATGAAATTTAATGTGGAACAGTCTCATTTTAACATCACATGGGAAAATGCGAGTATGTGGGGATGGTGGGAGAAATAGTGTATATAATTTAAAGCCAGAAATACAGGTGCTTTTTTAGTCCAAATAATTTCCTAAAATGCTACATGTCCTGTGAGTGTGCACATTGTGACAATTTGTATGTAGATTCTAGAAAAATGATATAAACGTATAGATGCTAACTGCTAAAGCATATCATCCTGTATGTGAATTAAACACTTGAAGTTGTAATAATCATGTATGAATACATGTAGCCTGGGGAGTTTGTTTTTGTTGCACTCGTTTTTATCTACAAGACAGTAAAATCTCATATAAAAGTGACAATGAAGAATGGGGATGTATATGGGATATTAAAATTTTACTTGTAAGTGAAATTAGGTATTGCAGAGTAATCTAAAGATCAGTTAATGGGCAATTGTTTATCTACCTTTACCCAATATCTTTTAAAATTTTGTTGCTTTTTTTTTTCCTTTAGTAGTTGTGGTAGCTGTTTTTTGACAGTGATGAAAATACTTCTCTTTGTGAAATAGTCCCTCGTACGAGACTGTTCAGATGGTGGATGACCTTGAAGGTCTTGCTGTTAAATTTCTGTTGCTGTTGTTAATTTTCATAAATAAGTTCATAGCAAAACAACTCCAGTTCATTTCCTCTTTCAAGGTTGAATTTATTAATCAATAAATACCTGCTTTCTTCATGTCTATTCTGAGTTTTTCTTGTAAATGTAAATTTTGATGTTTAAAAGTAACCATACTACAAATCAGTCTTTGTCCATTTGAAGGTAAGATCAGGGCAGATGTGAAAATAGACTGAGAAAAGATCAGAATACTTAGGTTTACCTTCTTTACTTCAGCCTCCAAACCAGGTTAAGAAATTAAGCTGGCTGAGAGGTAGAAACTACTATAGGGATGCTGGGAAAAATCTAGATGTAAATGTTTCTCCTTAACAAAAGCAGATATAAACACATTTCCCCCTAAGGAACTGAGTCTTAGACCTGCAGAACAAAGTCAAGTCACTATGTTTGAGAATTGCTTCTTGAAACAATTCAGAGTTTGTATAACTAAGTCCTATTGCAGCTACACAGTTTTAGGAGTTCATGTGTGAAAGTTGGGGAGACAGTGACCCTACCTCTTTAATTTACTCTTTCTCAACTTAAGAGCTTGGGCTCTGGAGTCAAAAGCCCTGTGATCAAGCCTTGACCCTAACACATGATCTTGAGGAAATTATTTAACATTACTCTGCCCTGATTTCTTTGTCTTTACTGCTAGCTCACAGAGCTGTTGTGATGGTTACTTGACATAATTCACAAAAGAAAGCACAGTGGCTGAAATATAGGAAGTATTTATTGAATGTTAGACATTGATGATGCTGATAATTCTGCCTTCTTACCTACATATGTTTATAAAAAAATTAGAACTGCCAGGGCTAAAAAATACCAATTCACTGTTCTGTTTTATGATGAAGGAGATGATGATGATAACAAAGATGAAGAGGAACCATTTTTTCACCTGTGGCTTTTGCTCTAAGAAAATGGCTGTTTATGAAAAATTTTGTATGACGCCTTGTGTGGTGCCATTTACAGAGAAACACTGAAGATGAAAATGATGATAATGTTGGTAGTAATGACAGTGATATTAAAATGATCACTTCCTTCAAGTAGAACATATCTTTTTAAATTCAATTATGCCTCTATGTTATACATTCCCAAATAACTTTTCTGAATATAAAAATCAATGAATCAGTAATGATTCACTGTGTCTAATATTTGATAAATACTCTGGAAAATCCCAAAAGATCTTGCAATATTTTGAAGAAAATAAGTTATTTGTGGGTAAGAAATTTATCATACTCATCTGACTATTCTCCACCCATCTGACACAGGGCCTGTGTTTAGCAAAGCACTGCTTAAATATATAAGTAGTATATGAAAAATAATAACTTATAAGCAGGACAGATACATAATTAGAGATACCATGAATTATTAATTGAATCATTATAATCCATCCAGAAAAGATGAGGATTAAAAAGGGTACCCAGAAATTTAAAGCATAGTCTCTTAGGTGATTCACAATCCTGTAACTGCGTAAAGTAGGCATCTATTCATAATCCACTTTAATAATGCACAAACCATGGTTCCTTTCCCTTAGAAAACTGTTATCCTTTTTTTTTTTTTTTTTTTTAATTTGGCTGCACCACACTGCTTGTGGGATCTTACTTCCCTGACCAGGGATTGAACCCGCACCCTGCACAGTGAAAGCATAGAGTCTTAACCACTGGACCAACAGGGAACTCCCAAAAACTGTTATCCTGAATATTCCATATTGAGAAGCAAAACAGGAGAAATACATAATTAAGTTTATTGGGAAAAATATTACTGAACCCAAGTTCATATACCTGACACACAATAAAGCCAAACAAACTGAAATGGCGGAGTTTGGGACAGAGAAAAGTTTATTGCAGGACTGAGCAAGGAGAATAGGTGGTTCATATCCAAAAAGCCCCCAAATTTCCCTCAGGGTGTCAGCAAAGCACCTTATCCAGGTGAGGGAGGGGCGTCCCAGGGTATGTGATCAGCTTGTGCACAATTCTCTGATTGGTTGACGGTGATCAATCTCTTAAGGCACCAGAAGGTTTGGAAGTTACATGTTCATGATCCTCAAGTAGTTAATTTTTTCCTTTTGGTGGTGTTTTTTATTTTTAAACCACACACAACTTTTCTTTCTTTTTTTTTTTTAATTAATTAATTTATTTTTGGCTGCATTGGGTCTTCACTGCTGCACACGGGCTTCCTCTAGTTGCGGCGAGCGGGGGCTACTCTTCATTGCGGTGCGTGGGTTTCTCATTGCGGTGGCTTCTCTTGTTGTGGAGCACTGGCTCTAGGCACACGGCTTCAGTAGTTGTGGCACTTGGGCTTCAGCAGTTGTGGCTTACGGGCTCTAGAGCACAGGCTCAGTAGTTGTGGCACACAGGCTTAGTTGCTCTGCAGCATGTGGGATCTTCCCCAACCAGGGCTCCAGTCCGTGTCTCCTGCATTGGCAGGTGGATTCTTAACCACTGCACCAACAGGGAAGTCCCTTGCTGGTGGTTTTTAGCATCTGAAAAACTCAGGAAATATGCATGAAATACTATTACCTAGGTACTTCAGAGAGACACTACAGCAGAGGATATGGGGGAAGGGTCTGTCTCAGGAAGGCCCCACAGAGTCCTGCTCAGTTACAAAAAGATTTTCTATGATAAAATAAATTTGAGGAGACCTAAGACAAACAGAATTAAAAGAGTTTTATATTTGCAGGACGTCTCAGACTATCAAATATAGTAATGTGAAATGGCAGCATCTCTAAAATAAATTAGAATGTGCAATCCTTAACCTATTCTAAACATCTCATTAGACAGTTGTTCTAAGGAACTCACAGTATTCTGTGGAAAACACTTACTAGGCAGATTGTGTATACCTCAGATTCAGATCAATGAAATTGGTTCTTATCACCTGTAGTACTGCCCTGTGGGTCATTTTGGAAATTTTGAGGGTTGCTTTAGCCTTTTAAGTTAGCCAACATTTAACATATTTTAACATATATTATTCTATTGTATATTTTAAATTATTTGCTTTATGTTTCAATTAGGACGTTGCATTGTTTATTTTTAAATGTTATTTTGAAGATATGTGACATCGCCTATGAATTTTATTTTATGACAGATGTTAAAAATATTTGTTTATAGAAAGGAGACACTGGGACTTCCCTGGTGGCTCAGTGGTTAAGAATCTGCCTGCCAATGCAGGGGACACATGTTCGAGTCCTGGCCCAGGAAGATCCCACATGCCATGGAGCAACTAAGCCCGTGTGCCACAACTACTGAGCCTGTAATGTAAAGACCACGAGCTACAACTACTTAGCCCACATGCCACAACTACGGAAGCCCACGCACCAAGCCTGTGCTCCACAACAAGAGAAACCACTGCAATGAGAAGCCCGCACACCACAAAGAAGAGTAGACCCCTGCTCGCCGCAACTAGAGAAAGCCCGTGTGCAGCAACGAAGATCCAATGCAGCCAAAATTAAATGAATGAATTAATTAATTAAAAATAAATAAATAAATTTATTAAAAGAAAAGGAAAGGAGGCATTGAATCTCAAAGTCTCGACCACTATTCTGAGACTATCTCAACTAAGAAGCTTTAATTAATGATTTTAGGTTATTACAGTTTATAATAATTTTCTCCTGTTGGAGAAGGATGTTGTTAAAAGCTCCCTGTACTAGAAGATAGAAGAGGTAAAGAGGAGGCATAAAATGTACTTTGGGTTTCTGGAATAGCATTGAGGTAGCCATTTCCTCTGTTTGATTGAAGTATAGTACATTTACCTCAGTCATCATGGGGCACTTTTTGGGGTAAGAAGAAATTTTCCTTTACCCTTCTAAGTTCTTCTGGCTTGTCTAAGAATTAAATTGACATGAGACAGATTAACAGGATACAAATTTTTAAAGAAGTTTAGTACCATGTATACATGGGAGAGACCCAGGAAAGCTGAGGAAAACTCACCAAAATGGTTGAAACCCTCACCTTAAATACCATCTTCAGCTAAAAAATAAAGGGATATTGGGGGTAATGTTTCGAGGCTTAAAAAAGGAGGAAGGCAACCCACATGAAGATGGAAAAGCAAATGTTTGCTAAACAAATGTTTGCTGGGCCATGTAGAGATGATGAAACAGAGTGGACTGATTTCTAGGCACTTTTGAGCTTACCTCACCACACCTAGCCCATATGTTTTGCACGTATCTCTGATGATAGCTCTATTCTGGGAACAGGCCCTCTATATAAATTCTTTTGGGTAGTTAAGAGAGAAGTAAAAAGGAAAGCCTCCTGAGACTTCTATTTCTTAAAAATAATCAACCTAAATTAATCCTTATGGCCAAAGAGACACATTTTAGGATGGTGAATTTTCCTACATGTTCCTCTGGGCAAATGGTTACCGTTAGGAGTGATAATTTCATGGTATGTCCTTATTTGAGCCTGGATTCTTACTTAAAGCTCAGGCTCTGTCACTTTGAAAACTAAAGTCTCCTAGCAAACAATCTACTCGTTTACTTAGCAATTTGAGCTGTGAGTGTTTCAATTAGTTCCCCAGCCATTGTTTTTAAATTAGAGAATTGTCAGCCTAAGCAAGGAAAAGTACACCTTTACTTAATTGATGATAGGTTGGTTCAGCCCTTACTCTGAACTCCATGAACCTTCTGACTGACAGAGTTCTCACAGCAATCTTTAAAATACACTCCTTTTCAGAATTTTCATGTTACCTCAAGGTTTTAGCTTTCTTTATATGTGTTTCTAATTCAGCCCTAGGACATCTGGATCTCCCAGGGGCCTGAACAACATTTTTGATAATTTTAAATTTGTTGCCAAAATTTAAAGATCTAAAGATTTTACATGAATATATGAATTTATCACTTCCCTTGAAAAATCTGACTTATCTGGCCACAGCGATTGTGCATTCTCACATGGAAACAATCAGTTGGACCTGAGTGGCTTTTGAATATATATATATTACCTATTCCCCATAATATCTGCTATTCCCTAGTGTTTGCCTAACACTGAGGCCAAGTTTTACTTGCTATTCAGTACTGTGCTTTATTGTTGTTCTCTTGATACTAAAGAGGGAAATGAATAAAGAGACTGCATGCTTCAAGAAACATTCTTATGTGTCTAATATTCAAGTTGTGTCACTGTCTAACAAATATTACTGAGATCCTGTTTTCGAGCAGCCCTGGTACACTTCTCTTATTTATATTGCCTGCTTGAACCCTAAAGTCATTTCTGTAGCAACAGTTGACTTTAGGGCTTAGATTCAACAGTCAGAATGTAGTGAGTAGTCTTATTACTCTGCCATCTTCATGAAATTCTATTCTTTTACATTTGATACCTTTGACTAGAACCTACTCATTTGGGGTTTGCTTTTGTTAAGGAAAAAAATTGAACTTTGAAGTGTGTTAATAAGGTAAGTGTATGATTTCAGTCATACTTAAGATCTTTTTTTTGAAACAATATAAGCTTGAAATGGAGTATCTTAAGAGATTTGTGGAAATACAGATGAATGCAAGACTAAAGATGAATTTTAATAATTCAACAATTGCAGTGCCATATAATGCAAAGAATGTTGTACTAAGAATCAGGAGACCTAGACACTAAGAAGCTCGTTGTGAGCCTTTGAACAAACTACTTAATCTCCCTGGACATTAACCTACTCATATATAAAATGAATGTTGTGAAACATTCTCTGTAAGAATGTTGTGGGATAAAATAAGAAAGTATTTAAAATTATTCTAGGATGGTTTAATATCAGTTGTAAGGTTTAATTATACTGTTCCATATTAAAATTCATAATTCAAACAAAAATGAGAAATAAAATAGTCCAAAAGATTTCAGATCCAGAGAGCATCAGCTTCTTCCCCAAATGAAGTTTATCTTTGAGTAGATGGTGGTCATCCTAATAAGTTCATGTCTAGAATGTGAAACATAAGAGTTGGTTAGAATACCACTGAGAACTAGATCTAAGTTATTGATAACTGAAAAAGATTATAATGAGGTGCATTGAAATGTATTAACAACGGAATCATAGATCATGACCAATTGATCACATTAAAGATGGAGTAGAAAACACTAGGAAAAAGTTCAGAGCAGCATGTGAAACAGTAGAATGTAACGCTGTCTTGAAAATTTGTCCTTATTTCTACCTATTTTCTTATGCAGAAATATGCTTTTTCATATTGTTCAGTTCTGATGGCTGTTCTGCATATTGGTCCTATAACCTTACTTATGGGAGTGACAGGTCACCCAAATTAGGTCTGTCTGATCGTGTATCCCAATTCACAGTGATTATTCTAGAAATTATCAAGTAGAAAAGACTGTATCAGAGGTTTCTTCACTGAGTTATTTCAGACACAGGTGATTGAGGAAGACTTTTTTATTTCCTTCTTCTCTGGTCATAGAGCCTATGGATTCAAGACCAATACTGTCAGCAGCCACTTCTTTTCCTCCTTCCACATTTACTTGGACTCGAATAAGAGACCATGAAATTACAGAGATAAGTGATGTGAGAACTAGACAGAGCCTGAGAACATTCAATTCCTTGGTTATTAGCACCCTTAAGGCCAACTCCACCCATTCTCTTTCTGTGTTTTTGTTCTCTGTTCCAATAAATGCCCCATTTCTCTCTAATATAATATGAGTAGCTTGCATAAGTATTGGTTACCAAAGAACACTGAAAAGAAGATATCTTATCATAGAAGATAATGCCAGTCTATTTTTAGGGAATAATTAAACTGTAGTTTAAAACTCTCAAAACTAGTAAGACATTTAGGAAGGAAAATTGAGAAATTACTTTAGAGAGTGTTCTTTATTTATTACTATGTCAGAGCAAAGATTTTAATGTCAGTAACTCTTTGTAGAGAACTGAAAGAAATTAACAAAGATAGCTGCACACATTCTGGTTGTTGTCACCAGAAGAAAATTTGCTCTGAGAAAATGAGGGAGTTTTTTTTTTATGAGTTTAGAGATTTAAACTGCATAAAATTTAATACATATCACAAAAAGCCACCTACCCCCATAGTATTTCTTGATTTTAAAATGAAAAAAAAAAAACCCTTAAGTTATGCACATACTTAAGATTGAAAAATATCTTCTGAACACACACAATGAATATTTTTTCCCATGCTTATCACAATTCTATCCCCACTCATTTGAATGCAATTTACCATCGTCATAACGTTCTGAGGGACAGCCTATAGAGATTGTGTTGTGATGTCAAATTGCTATATGAAAACAATTTTGATAAGCTCATGGACACCACATTATAATGACAAATTATAACGACAAAATGGTTTCGGTGTTTCCATGGAGACCAAATTACAATGTCAAATTGATGGCAAAATGAGGTCAATACAAATCTACACAGACCAGATTGAGATGTTAAAACAATGCAAAACAATATCACCACAGTTCTGGGGAAGCTATGCTATGATGTCAAGATGATGGGAAAGCACTATCTAGGATGATGACAAAACAGTCACAGAAAAGATGTCAGTGAAAATCTCAGTAGCATCTTTCATGATGACAGTACAATAGAATACTATTATTAATGCAGATTTCGCCAATGGTAGAATAAATCCAGTGAAACTGAGAAAATGGGAAGCTTATACATTTAAGTATTTTGACGCTAAACATCGTTTCATTTTAAGTTCTTAAGAACTAAGCGCTTAGTCACAGAAGTTAGGCTGAAAAAACTAAGCTATATTACTCAGTGGTGGAAGTTATTTATTGAAGAATCTGTTTAGATGTAAATGACTTTCCTCATTTACAACACAACTATCAAAGGACCCACAGGGAAATAGTCCGATTAATTCAATCCTCTCTAGAAGGCTTCCCAGGCAGAGTTTTCTCTTGAAATGTCTTTGAGGCATGCACCCTCCTCTCCTTGGGATGGTTGTCACACATTTTAGTTCTTCTTTCCTAAAGATGTTGAAATATTTACAGTTACATTTTTGTATTTTATAAATTATAAACCAAGTAGTTTAATACTTCCTTAAACCTGGCATTGTCAAAAATAGTATGAAGCATGATGTTATCTTCACTGATACAGATTATTCCCATTTGTTCTTAAATAATAAATTATATTGATGCAATTTATCTTGAATAAGTGCAATAAATATTTTAACCTAATGCTAATGACAATCAGTTCATCTGTTAAATGCAAATGGAATAGAATACATTTATCGTGGTTTTGCCACACCATATCCTTTTTTTTCTTCCCTATAATGGTAAATCTGATTTCTTCTAGAAACAAAAGACAACATGTTATAGGGTTATAGAAACATTTTGATTACTTAAAAATAATACTTTCATAAATTACAAAAAGATAATGATACTTTGTTACACTATTTGAGTTTGTATTATTCTTACAAGTGTGAGCCATTCCAGGTTTGTAGATTACCATTCCATGTGGTGATAAAGACCATGCCTCAGAATGCAAACATTTAAATATGTTGGCTAAGTTAACTGGATGATTCACTTACATTCAACAAACATATTTTAGTTGAATCTATGTGCCAGATAGTATGCAGGGTCAATTTAATCAAATGGTTTTAGAGATTCATTTTACAAGATTTACGAATTGATTTAAAATGCTCATCATTTAAGTTGAACTGATCCATCTGCTATGAACACAGGAATCTCTGTTCTTTAGATTTTAGCTTCTTTCTCTTTGAGGTTGCTTTCTCTTCCATTTTAAGGGGAAAGAGGATAAAATATTATAAAGGAAGAGTTCCTTGAGAACCCCCTGTCCATATAGCTACTGTGGTTATAAGACCCCCTCAGGGTGGAACACACAGGTCTCACTTCAAGAAATTGCACACAGTTTTCATTCATTCTTCAGGGGACACAGAGCCAGGGACAAAACATGCCTAGACCAGCATATTTATCCAACTGACACCAGTTCAAATTAAACATATGAAGAGGAAAAGTAATAATAATAATAAACCAATGGCCTTCCTAATGCAGAGGCTGCAGACCTTCAGTGGAATCCTAGCTCTACCAATGTGTGAAGTTTGGCAAGTCATTTACTTCCCTGAATCAGTTTTTTTTCCATTGTAAGACACTAAAGACAAATAGGAAACCGTCTCTCTCTCTAAGCAGAGTTAACAAGACCAGCACCTGTGCTCCTGCAGCTGTGCTCTTTTAGAGTCTCAGAGACAACATAGGACTTTGTGACACCTTAGAATACACTGTTTTCTCCAATCCAAAGGGCACATGGGATATCCCTTATGGACCTTCTTTGTTATCTTGTTATCACCAATTAAACAGAGTTTATTAAAAATCATAGTCTACAATCATTTTGAACTTTTGAGAGTTTTTTGTAAGATCGAATATTACCTACATTTACAAAAGGGAACTATAGACCACTGCAGATAGAAAAAAAAATAGATGCTGAATGAAGCAGAGGTAATTGACAAAACCGTGATGGAAACTGTAAGGTAGAAAAAATAATTTACCCTCTACCATTCTATGCTCTTGGCTGCAGCAACCCTATGCGCCCCCCTACCCTGGTAATAAATTACAGGTTAACAGGAGAAAAATAAACAGAAATTTAATAATAATGTGTATACCTCCGGTATACACGGGAGATGACAGGAAAACTGAGTAACTCCCCAAACGGCCCAAACTGCCACCTTAAATACCATCTCCAACTAAATACAAAAGAAGATTTGGGGGGTTGAGGGAGCCAGTATGACAGGCTATCAGGAAAAGCACAGTGAACAAAGGTAAGTTTGTTATGCAGATTTAGGTCCTTGCCTTCTCCACTGATAAATTTCTAGAGATTTAGCCAGCCATCTCTTCCTGGTAGAGAGAGAGAGATACCCCCTTACAAACGGAGATTTCTCTTATAAATGTAACTGTATCTTATAAAAGGAAAACTTCTACTTAGTTTTCCGAGCTTTGCTGTATCTACTGTTTCTTAAAAATAAACAGCCTAAAATAATTCTTATGCTAAAGAGACACATTTTAGTGTGGCAAATGCTGCTCCCTTTCAAAATAAAGTAACAACAATATGGTAGCAGCGGAGGTGCCTTAAAAAACTACAAATAGAATTACAGTATGACCCAGCAATCCCACTACTGGGCATATACCCTGAGAAAACCATAATTCAAAAAGAGTCATGTACCAAAATGTTCATTGCAGCTCTATTTACAATAGCCCGGAGATGGAAACAACCTAAGTGTCCATCATCAGATGAATGGATAAAGAAGATGTGGCACATATATACAATGGAATATTACTCAGCCATAAAAAGAAACGAAATTGAGCTATTTGTAATGAGGTGGATAGACCTAGAGTCTGTCATACAGAGTGAAGTAAGTCAGAAAGAGAGAGACAAATACCGTATGCTAACACATATATATGGAATTTAAGAAAAAAAAATGTCATGAAGAACTTGGGGTAAGACAGGAATAAAGACACAGACCTACTAGAGAATGGACTTGAGGATATGGGGAGGGGGAAGGGTAAGCTGTGACAAAGCGAGAGAGAGGCATGGACATATATACACTACCAAACGTAACTACCAAACGTAGATAGCTGGCGGGAAGCAGCCGCATAGCACAGGGAGATCAGCTCGGTGCTTTGTGACCGCCTGGAGAGGTGGGATAGGGAGGGTGGGAGGGAGGGAGACACAAGAGGGAAGAGATATGGGGACATATGTATATGTATAACTGATTCACTTCGTTATAAAGCAGAAACTAACACACCATTGTAAAGCAATTATACTCCAATAGAGATGTTAAAGAAAAATATGGTAGCAGCACAGATGAAGTCAAGAAAGGAGGCTATAGTTATATACTCTTATTTTTACTTTCCTTCTATCTCTTATGCCCTATCACATATTTTTTTGAATGTAGCTCATTATTAAATTTTATCTTTACCTTTTATATAATACCTAGTGCAATAGAAAGTTCTAGCCTTTGCCCCCAGCTCTGGGGAGGTTACCTCAAAGCCCTTGGAATGTCCTGCTTGATAAGGGTATCTGTTTAAGTGGGAAACTTGGGCCATGTCAGTCCATGCTAAAGTGATTTTTGTTGGGGCTCTTAGGTCTTATAGTATCATCTTGACCTCTGGAGGGACTACAGACTAGGATTAGCCAATATGAAACGTGAGATCTGTCAACGTGACCAACCCCCAGTAAAATCTCCGTCTTAAGGCTTCAGTGGGCAATATTCCCTGTATATTGCTAGGAAAAGTAAGTGAGGAGTCTGGCTTCTGGTTAAAAACCTGTGTGTGATTTTTCAGGCCTGACCGTAGGCAATCACAAAGGCTTTACCTGGCAGGGGAAAGTTGCCCTCCTCATGCCAGACTTGGTGCACAGCTGGTGCATGCCTGTCTCTGAAGAGGGTTGCAGTCAAGGACTCAGGTCCTTCTGGCATGTCATGCTTTTTCACATATTTACATTCCTAACCCTGGTGCCTTGATTTCCAGTTCTCCATCTAAGGTCTTCAACTGAGGTCCTCTTCAGGTGCGTCTGCCAAGGACTTCTTACTAGGGGAGGAGAGGGAAATTGGGAATATACTCTTCATTGCTCTTACTCAGTACCTAGTACTTTCTCCACTCTACCCCTCCCTTTCCCCATCCCACCGATCTCAAAATCCATAAAATTTTGTGCAGGACTCCCTCAGAATTGAGAAGATTCCCATGTCTGCAATGATTCACCTGACCCTAAACCAGTACCCGTTCCCTGGGGGAAAATGGAATATGGGGAGTCAGTGCTTTCTCTGGCTTTAGACTTGCTTGTATTATAGTAAGTAATTGAATGCCTAACTGTTTCATTTTTGGCTTGTTGCTTTTATTGGCTACTAGGACACCTGGCAACTCAGCTTTCTTCCTTTCCCAGTTCAGCTGACCTCCTGACTACCACCCTCCTCACCACCCACAATTCCACTGGGAGAGGACAACTGGAAGGACTGTGCTTAGTTTCTGCTGGTCCCTGTCCTACGTGCTTTTTCCTCTTGCTGATTTTAATATGTATTTCTTCACTGTAATAAATCGTCCCATGAGTATGAGCTTTGCTGAGTTTTATAAGTCTTAGTGTATTATTAAAACTTGGAAACCTCCAGAACATGCATGCATTTTATTTTATTTTTTTTAAGATATTTTTTTGATGTGGACCTTTTTTAAAGTCTTTATTGAATTTCTTCCAATATTACTTCTGTTTTAGTTTTAGTTTTTTGGCCGTGAGGCATGTGGGATCCTAACTCCCCGACCAGGGATCGAACCCACACCCACAGCATTGGAAGGCAAAGTCTTAACCACTGGACCACCAGAGAAGTCCCATGCATGCATTTTAAATTATATCATTAAGAAAACTATGTGTGAACACTGCTTTCAATACACATGTATATTTTCTCAACTCAAATGTAAGAAATCAGAAATCTTCCCAGAAATTTGTTAAAACTTTATGTAGTACCATCAATAGCATTTAGTTGTACTTTTGCTTCCATAAAAAGGACCAAGAAACTTTTGGCAGGTGACTTCCAGTTTTACAATACCTGGACCAAACAGGGTAGGTATATTTAGCTGCATAGAACATGAGATGTGAAAATGAAATAGTAAAATTACAGCAAAATCATTTGCTTTAAAAAATGGATTTTCCTTATAAAAATGATTTCTGTAACTATCAAGCATTCCTGCAGCATTAAAAAAAAATCAAAGTTGGTATTTCAGAGCTGAAAGGGAATATGATAGCCAATTCAATGTACTAATTTTTAAAATTTAATTTAATTTTTATACTATAAGTGCTTATTAGTTATTTATTTTATACATATTAGTGTATGTATGTCAATCCCAGTCTCCCAATTCGTAACACAACCATTCTAAAGATGCCACCTCTCAGAATTCCACCCCCTGCCTATTCAATCAAACACTAATCTAGGTACAGCTGTAAAGAGACTATGAAAATGTAATTAAGATTATGAAGTTTAAAATAGGGAGATTTCCATGGATTATCCAGATGAGCACAATCTAATCACTTGTGCCTTTAAAAGCAGAGAAAGTTCTCTGGCAGAGTTCAGACAGATGTGGCAGAAAAAGGAAGCAGAGACCAGAGGAGGCAGAAAGGAAGGTCAAGGAGATTTGAAACATGGCAAGAACTAGACCTATCACTTACTGGCTTTGAAGATGAGGAAAGAGACAATAAGGCAAGGACTGTGGATGCTTTCTAGAACCCAATGGCCATCAAAGAAACAGGGACCTAGTCGTACTGAATTCTGCAACACTCTAAATGAACTTGGAGGTAGATTCATTCCTAGAGACTCCACAAAAGAATGTAGATGTCTTGATTTTGACCCTGTGAAACCCAGAGAATAGACCAGCTGAGCCATTCTGTGCCCTGAATTTTGAGTTGCAGAACTCGCAACTGGTTTTGTTTTAAGCTGCTAAATTTGTGATAATTTATTATGGCAGCAGTAGACAACTAAAACCACTACTTTTACAATTTTCTTTTTCTTTTTTTCTTTCCTTTTTTTGTGGTACGTGGGCCTCTCACTGCTGTGGCCTCTCACACGGCGGAGCACAGGCTCCAGACGCGCAGGCTCAACGGCCATGGCTCACGATCCCAGCCGCTCCGTGGTACGCCGGATCCTCCCGGACCGGGGCACAAACTCGTGTCCCCTGCCTCGGCAGGCAGACTCTCAACCACTGCGCCACCAGGGAAGCCCCTTGACAAATGAATTTAACAAGTTAAATACAAGGTCAATATACAAAAATCAACTGAATATATATACCAGAAACAAACAAGTAAAAAATAAAATTGTAGGGCTTTGGGGCTTCCCTGGTGGCGCAGTGGTTGAGAGTCCACCTGCCGATGCAGGGGACGCGAGTTCGTGCCCCGGTCCAGGAGGATCCTGTGTGCCGTGGAGCGGCTGGGCCAGTGAGCTTGTGCTCCGCTGCATGAGAAGCCACAGCAGTGAGAGGCCCGTGTACTGAAAAAAAAGGAAAGAAAAATTAAAAAATCATTTGTCAATTAATTTGGAGTTGCTTTTTTTTTTAGGTATTCAATTATTTGCCCCCCAAAAGACAATTTTATTTCTTTATTTTTGAAATCTGAAGTTCTTTTATTTTTTGTTTTGCCTTATTGTACTGTCTGGAGCTTCTACTATACTACTGAGTAGAGATGTTGAAAGGGCATTACTTTTTCTTTCCCAAATAAAAATTCTTAATATTTCATCACTGAATGCAATGTTTGATGTGAGTGTTCTAAATTCTTTTTATCTGACTAAGAAAATTCCTCTCTGTTTTTCCTATAAATTCTTACATAAAGTGATACTGAATATTATCAAATATGTTTTCTGCATCTTCCCAGCCGCTCCACGGCATGTGGGATCTTCCCGGACAGGGGCACGAACCCACGTCCCCTGCAGCGGCAGGCGGACTCTCAACCACAGCTCCACCAGGGAAGTCCGTTTTCTGCACCTTTGATATGACTTTTTTGTTGTTGTTGGAAAGGAAAGCTTGCTTTATTCAGGAGGCTGGCAGCCAGGGGAGAAGGTGGACTCGTGTCCAAGAACCAACTCCGTCGACATGACTATTTGATTTTTCTTCTTGTTTTTGTTAATATGGCCAATTATATTAATTAATTTTAAAGTTATTTTTTCATATTTACACCCTCAAATAAGTTAGTAAATTATTTATTATCATTTATTTGTATATTGCTGGATTTTAAAAATTGTGTTTCTGTGATTATGTGTGATATTGTCCTGTAATTTTCTTTGTTGTAATGTCGTCTTCAGGTTTTGGTGTCAAAGCCATGGGGGTCATAAAATAAGTTGGAAAGGGTTCTTTTTTTCTAGTCTCTTAAAGAGCTTATGTCAAATTGGTATTACAATATTCTTTGAGTTTGGTTTTGTTTGATGATGTTATCTTGGCCTGTGATTTCCTTTGTGGAATTTAAAAAATAACCTTTAAAACTCTTTAAATTTGATAATTGTTAATATTATTTTTTGTAAAAGGTGGAGGATATATAATATTTACTTTTAATTTTTGATATTGATAATTCATAGTCATGTCATCTGTGTCTAATAAATCTTACCTGTTGTTTATAACTTTGCTTTGTTGTTGCCCTTTCTTATAGGTTTGTTTTCTATTTCGTTATTTTTGGTTCATATTCATTAGCTTTTTAATATATTCTTTGAGCTTAATGTGTTATTCTCACACTGTTTTCTTGTAGAAGATGCTCACATCATTATATTTAGCTTTTATTCTCTTCCAATATATGCATTTAAGATTATAATGGCTCCTCTAAACATAGTTTAGCTGCATCTCACAAGTTTCAATATGAATTATTGTTATTATTAAATTTAAAATATTTTCTAAAACTCACAGTGACTTTTTTCTTTGCCATCTGATCAACTGAATGTGTGATACTGAATTTCCAAACTTCTTAGGATTCCTCACCATTTAGCTACCATTTTGATTGCTGCTCTTGGAAATGGTAGTTGTCATAATGAGAAAAATAGTCTCAAATGCCAGGCTCATCTCTTTTGGCCCCCTCAACTTTTGGATCTGGTTGTGCAAATTCTCACTCTACTTATTGTAGGTAATTCTTGTAGTTTTTGGTAATTCTCTGATGTTTTCAATTTGTTTTTTATTATTATTATTTTAATATTTCTCTAAAGCTAGTTAGTGATTACAAGAAGTATAATCGTTCTGGAGTGAAAAAGTTCTTCATGCCCCTCCAATCAGCTTTCAAAATTAAAGTTAGAACCATTTCCAGCTACTCAGTTTAATAAGAAATTGAGAATCTTGCATAAAATTATCCATATTGAGAAATTCAACCTGATTTGAAATTATGTTTCTTTCTACCTGATCTAGCATTCTCAGAATTCATGTGTACCTACTCCCTAGATTGTTGCCAACATAAATGATCAAGTTATTGAAATTCTTTTGGCATATAATCTTTATTATGCTGACCTTAACTGTATATTTACCTGCTCGGACATGCAGGAAACTGACTCTATTTAAATTTCTAGGAACAATGAGATATGGTATATGGAGTAAGCAAGATAATTCACACACATTTAAAAAAAGAATTATTTTGTTTACCTTTCTTCAGGTAAAGTCATTATAGTATTGTCAGTCAAAGCAAGAATATCCCATCAGAGAGATGTTCTGAGAAACTGAGAGCTGCTCTGAAAGAAAGAGAGGATGAGAGATTGTTTCTATAGGCAAGTGGAGTTTACATATTTGGAATACTCAGAGCCATCTATATTATTTCCAATGACCTCTTTCCAGTTCCCAGCCTTCTACTCTGCCTGAATGAGAGCTCTAACTCTTAAGTAGCAAATTCAACCTATGTTCTAACTTAGGAACTTACAGGCTATATCTATCTACTTTCAGTGGCCTGGCAAGTTTACCAATTCAGATAAGTTTGTTAATTTGAATTAAAATTCCAACTTGTAGAATGGACCAGTATTCAAATAGATGGTTCCAGATCACCAAACTTGGACAAAAAAGAAGAGCTTTTTCCAAGCTATCCCCAAACCAGTAAAGATTGATAGCTTACCTAAAATTAGATTGGTGTGTTAGATATTTAGGTAAGAACAGTCTTGAGAAAAGGCTATCAGTCAAAATGTTGCTGACATAAACAATATTGAAATAAATAGCTGATGAGGCACACTCTGTTGAAATAAATGTTCATTTCTTTGCAATATGCCTCATCAGCCATTTATTGCAATACTATAGATATGTGTACTATAAATAACAGAGTTTATAATAGGTTGTTATTAACCAAACTTATAAAAATATAAATTACATATTTGTACATGATAGGTCTTATAAATAAGTAAATATATGTGTATAGTATGAGAGAAAAGTATTTGTGATATGAAATACTTTTTAAACTCTGAATCAAGCAATGTATTAATACCTAGAATGAAGATGTTGTTTATAATTGAATCTTATTAATTTATCACTGGTTCTGATGATACAGAACACACTCTCTTTACAGCTGCAGTCCTCCAGAAGCATCATATTGTATTGGTAATTGGAATGTGGACAAAATAACGAATCTAGCACCAAAAGATTTTTCGCTTTATTCTCCCAGCAACAACAACAAAAATCATTTAACCATGACCTTTTCAGAGTCCTTCTATTTTGTGGCCATTTGAGTATCTACTTTTTTCAGACTTTGAGATATAAATGTTATGGTGGCATAAACTCTGAACCCAAAGACATAGATTCAAGTCCTGGATCTCCAATTTATTGACATAAAAGAAAAAGTCATTTAACTTTTCTGCACCCCAGTTTTCTCACATGCAGGATGAAAGGGGACAATTAGATACTTCTCAGGTTCGTGCCAAAGCTAATGTACTATAATTCTATGGATTGATTTTAAAAAATATATCCTCTCACAAATTTGTCTTAAGTGTCATTGTAGTGTTTCATAAAAAGCTAAGAAATAACTAGAGAAAAAGCTTTCTCTCCACATATCTACATTAGGATAAAGATTATCTTCCACTTGAAAAAATCTGAAACATCGAAGTACTAAAAATGCACTTGATTTTTAAAAATAGTATTAGACAATTGAAGGCTCCTGTAAGCAACATATAATTCCTGTAACATAACATAGAAAACATAAATAAATTTAACTCAGAACTGCAGGGTTAGACAACTCCAAGGGGTACCACTCATTATTTACATAGAACACCTTTCAGATCCTTTAAATTTTAAAAGGCTGAAAATGCATAATATTAGTGTGAATATAGAGATCAAGGCACTCTAATGTACAGAACATTAATCCTTGATGGACAGAATTTGTTTAAAAATTATTTCAAAATTTATATGTACATTTGCTTTGATTATTTTCACTTCTAGGATTTTTATTCACAGGACACATGT
Source organism: Stenella coeruleoalba (assembly GCF_951394435.1). NCBI lineage: Eukaryota > Metazoa > Chordata > Mammalia > Artiodactyla > Delphinidae > Stenella > Stenella coeruleoalba. The sequence goes on along the minus strand of NC_137163.1, from coordinate 61,261,124 downwards.
GCACAAAGTTGTATAAATATGGATGTTCTTTCCAACAGTGTTAAGGAAAATCAACCAAACAGAAAAAAAAAAAAAAGATTTAAATAAAACAAAGAGAAACATATGAATTGGGAGAAACTAAAAATCTGGTAGTAGGGGTCTGCCTACATAAACAGATGCAATATTATACAATTATACAAAATTTACAAATGCACAATTAGTCCACCATCAAAAATGTAAAAGAAGTTAAAATGTGTGTACTGAAATGGGCAAATTTACAAGATGTACCATATTTCATCAATTTTAAGATGCATCTCTGCATATATTAACATTCCTGAAATTTAGATAATGTCAAAATCCTATTTTCCAGGGGGAGTTTTGATGCAATTTCATTGCCTGCACAACAAAACACCAGGCTCAAACTTGTGGAGTAACGGTCAACTGCCGGGAAGTGAAAGCTGGTCAGCTACATGTAAACCAATGAAATTAGAACACTCCTTCACACAATATACAAAAATAAACTCCAAATAGTTTAAAGAGGTAAATATAAGATGTGCCACCATAAAACTCCTAGAAGAGAACATGGGCAAAACGTTCCCTGAATAAATCATAGCAATATTTTCTTAGATTACTTTCGCAAGGCAAAAGAAATAAAAGCAATATAAACAAATGGAGCCTAATCAAACTTAAAATATTTTGCACAGTAAAGAAAACAATCAACAAATGAAAAGATGACCTACAGAATGGGAGAAAATATTTGCAAACATTGCGGCCAACAAGAGGTTAATATCCAAAATATACAAACAGGTAATACAGCTCAATATCAGAAAAACAAACAACCCAAGTAAAAAATTGGAAGAAGACCTAAACAGACATTTCTTCAAAGAAGACATCCAGATGGTTCCTATGTTTTTTATGGCTTCTTTTAAGAATTGCTAAATCAAGGGCTTGAAAGAACAAACACTAATATTGTGAGAAAAAAATATGACTTTTGTGACTACAAATTTAAAAAGTAATTTCAAGTGGGTGGTTTTTAAATATGAAATTGTAGGATATCTTAGCCAATCTTTTTTACTTGAATTTTCCTTTTTGATGCATGTACAAAATAGCCTATGAAATATGTGTCTAATTAAAACTAAAAGAACAAATATACTGTGTTTACATTCTAAATGATAAAAAACCATCACATTATAGTTTAACTGGTAGCATTTTTCTTTTCTCTTGGAACTTAAAATAATGGTGCATCTTTTAATAGATGATGTCTTAGATTGGATGAAATATGGTATTGTTAAGTGAAACAAAAGGATAATACAAAACAGGGAAACCATATATTCTTATTTCTGTGGGAAAAAAATTAAAAGAGAATTGACTTTTGCATCCATGTACATGGAAATTATCTGGAAAAATACAAAAGAAATTTTAAAATGTGGACAGGGAACATGGAACCTGAATGGGAAGTGGGAGTTTTTCATTGAACTTCCTTTTATACATTTTTTTTTTTGCCATGTGCAATTTTCATAATAATGAAATCAGATTATCTTCATACTTCTACAGAAAGTGTTGAATGAGACCCAGCAATAAAAAAAGTATTGATAAGACTGCCTAAATGATTACAATTATAATAATTTATATAGCATTTTTTACATTTCCATACCTTTATATCTCCAGTTTGTACTTTTGAAAAAGTTATAAAATGATGCATTAATACTTAAGTAAAATTGCATAAGGTAATTTCCTCTCCATTCTATCTTCTTTTTATCTCAGAGTTTGCCCACCTCATTTATTTCCATGATCATTTGACTGTTGCCATTTCTCACTCAATATTTACTCAAGAGGAAGAAGAAAGATGAATTTTTCACAGCACACTTTTGAACAAACTCACAAGAAGGAATATTCAATTTTCAAAAAATGAATAACTTATGCCAGCCCATGAATACACATACAAAACAATTATTTACACAAAAATAAGTTATTAAAATGAGAATTGTCATTTATGAACAATTGAAAAGCAATGAATCTGATACACTATATTTGTAAACAGTATCACTTATACAAAAAAAGTGCTGTGAATTTCTCCTAAATTATTAAGAAACCATATGTGGCTAAGTATATTATTTCCTCTTATATTAATTTATTAATGTGGACTATATTTTTAATATAAAATGATTTTATGAGAATACAATGCCCCACATCAGTACTGGTCCATCATTAGAGTACGAGCCTTGTATATTTATGAAAATTCATCCCTAGCATTTTTATAGAGCCTAGAATTACCAATACCACATGCTGTTAATATAAGGTTAAGAGGGCTGTGGGACAAAGAATAAGGTGAAATTAATGTACATAGGATAGATATTGTTAGCCAATGCAAACTCGTATACCTAGATATTTTCATCTGCTTTCATCTCCATGTGCTGAAACGTCTAGTTTTTATGTTAACATACAAACACACACACACACATATTCATACAATAGCAGTTGTTCTGCTGTTTTCTTTTGATCAGCTAGCCATAAAAATCATATTCTTATTTTGTGTTCCTATTAATCATGTTCCTATTGTGTTATCAATCTCAGGAATTATGCATTATAGTATTTAATATGACCAAGGGTCTGATTGCAAATATATATATATATATATATATATATATATATATATATATATATATATATATATATATATATATATATATCATTCTCCAGGAGAAATAAGATTAAGTAAATCACTATAGTCATTAGGTAAATAACTACTACCATGTAACATGTTATTACATCACACTAAATATAATTACTTTAAAGACTTTTTATAGTTGCTTTTAAGCTTTTGAGTTTATAATTAAGTTGACATAACTGGTTTTTAGACACCTTAAATAAAAAATTCAAATTAACAAATATTTATTGAGTACCTAATAAGCAAAAAAAAGACTGTATGTAACATAATAGGATAAATAAAAAGATTAACAACAAACTTAGAAATATGTTCTTGAGAACCATCTGTTATTTGTATTGTTTTCATAGTTATAGAAATACACGATGTCATTGCAATGTTTGTTTTTTATCCTATTATCAATAATCCAGGAGAGTGTGATGGAAGTTTACAGAAAACCATTTAATTATGAAATTCAGTTTGTTTTGCTCTGTATGTAGTAATTAGTTCATATAGTGATAGAAATCACAGCATTGTTTTTACATAATGCTCAACTATTGTTAGTATAAACTATATTAATTATAGCTCTGTGATAAAATACTTTATTATAAATAAGTTTGTTGATTTAGAGACAGCTGAAGAGAAAAGCAAAATTCAAATCAGATGTGATAAACCTGATATATATGAATCTCATAATTGGAGCCCTAAACAATTATTATTATTGAATTAAAATAAATAGCAAGGATAATATATTTTTCCTATAACAAGTAGGGCAATTTCTGTGAATCCTAACATATGCTTATCAGTATTTTAAAGGAAATGTCCATCCGCTTGAGGTTTGTAATGTCATTAGACACATTAGCACTGTCTACTTAGTTTGAGAGTAATTTACACAAGAAAATATGACACATGAAATCTGTAGAATGCCTTAACTTTGAATCCATTGCTTAACAACAATACATTTTGAATTCTAAATCCTATGTGAAGGCTTTGATTAAATGGCTTCTCTAGGCAGAATTTGTAATAAGTGTGTCTTCTTGAAAAAGATAAAGCTGGCTTCTTCACTGAAGTAAGTTGCCTCTGCTAACATGGTAAGTCAAAGACGCCGTTTGTCACAAGATGAACTTTTCAGACACTAAATTAGGAAGTACTTTTGTGTAATGTTCTTGAGAGTATTGAGCAGCGTATTTCTGATTCTGATTTGTTTAAATTAAAGTAAACATAAAATTTTAAAGAAAATATTAAAACAATAATATATCTATGATAGAATTTTAAATGCCTGTTATATGCCAATAGATTGTTAAGTAGAAAGCATGTTATTTCTAAGGGTATTTCATCATTAAAGTTAAGTGCTTAATATAATATTTCCTAATGTTTAATCAGATCTTTAAAATGTATTTATTAAATTGCAAATCATTATTAATTGTTATAAAATGGCCAAATATTTTATTTTATAAATATAATGGCATTATTCTCTGAATACAGTGTTTATACTCATATCATAAAAATCTGGTGGATCAAAAATAATAGATACAATAAATCTTTGCAATTTTTTATATTAGTGACAGCTGAAAAATGTACCATGAGAGAGGTCTTCTTGTTTAATTAAATTTAGTACATATTTGAAAAGGAGATTTAATGTTGAGAAACACTGGTCTTTTATGTGGTTGTTAACACAGTAGCCACTAAATTTGCTTCTGGAAAAGTAAAGCCAGTTCAATAAATGTTTGATGTAAATTATATTATATTTAATTTACATTTAAATAAATATAAATTATATTCCATTGAATATTAGTGTGAAATATGAAATTTGGCATATGAAAAATAGTAACATTTTATTTTCAGATTTATGTAGTCAATTGATAACCTCTAAGGCAAAAATATTCAAGAAAAAGTAGAATTAGCGACTATTCAGAAACATGCAGAACTAAAACCAAACACCAAAACAACTATGTGGGAAACCTGATTGCCAACACTTTCATCAGTACAGTTTTCTAAGGTACTAATGTTGTCTCTAACTGAAGCACTAAACTTCCTGCACTTTTCTCTTTTTCTTTTTTGCCATTATGCAAAGGATATATAATTTCTGCTGGTTTGGGTATCTTATGTCAGGGCAGTAAGTATGCAATTAGCTTTAGTTTAAGTGATAGCAGCCACACTATAAATAAGATTCTTAATTGTGTTTGCAAGATTAAAATTCAGCCTCATTGTTTGTTTCCTTTATTTCTTTGGTGGCATTGTGGTATATTCGCACTGCTACCTCTAAATGAATGTCAACTTGTTTTACCTCGACTGCAGCCGATCGATACTTCATTAGGCTGAATTGTCTTGTGTCCATGCAACCTTGAAGCTGTGGCTTAATTACCATCTGTATTATGCAGTGGCTCAGAGAGCTGCACTCAGCTGTGTCAGTTTTGAAAAAAAAATTTTTTTAAGCTATGGTGTTATCTATATCTTGGGAAAAATGACCACTTGGTCTGAAAAATAGTAATATTTGATAAATGAAGCATTAAAATTTTTGAAAAATTCATTGAAATAAACAAAAATAACAGAAATATAATATCAATTTTGAAACTCCTAGTATTTTACAAAACTCTTTGAAAGGAAATACAATTTTCATGATCAAGCCATTGTGCAGTTAAGATAATTTAAAAATAATGGCAAAATTACATTCATATAAAAGAGAGAAGAGGGGAAAGTGCAGTCAAATGGCAATCATGACAAATGACATCTCTTGTCCAAGAGTCATTTTTCCTCACTAGACTGATTTGTCATCCTCACTTTTGACATTTTTCATGCTGCTATGAAATCACACTGACAGAATAAGATATTTCTAGACTTAACAGCAGGCCACAGACGATGGTTTCATGCCTCCATTTATTTTTTGGTTGGCTGTTTCAATTTTTATTTTCAAGCAGCTAAAATCTGGACATACAAAACTTTGTTCTAACAAAATATCATCGGTTAAACAACTCCATGAGAAAAGGCTATTTTAAAATAGAATGTGAAATGATATGTAATATTGCTTAATTGACCATAAATCTCTCTACTGGTCACATTTAAAATGTACCAAAATACCAAAAGTTTTGTTTGGCTTGGTGTTTAATGAGTCAAGTAACAGTTCCAGCAGTTTATGCCAAAGTCCTGGAATCGGAATAGGCCCATGGAAAAATAATCAAAACAAGGAGATTGTTCATCACCTCACATAGCCACTACATTTAGATGGGAAATTGGCCTTAGAATTTGTATTAGTTTCCTCATGTTGTCATAATAAAGTATCACAGACTAACAACTTAGAACAATGAAAAGTTATCGTCTCACAATTTTGGAGGATAACTATCTTAAGTCAGGTGTAGGCAGGGCTATTCTCCCTCTTAAACTAGTAGAGGAATATTTCTTTGCCTCCTCCTAGCTTCTGGTGGGTTGCCAGCAATCTTTGGCATTCCTCTGCAGGCAGCTGCATACCTCCAATCTTTCCACAACCGATGGGTAAATTTTAGGCTCAAGACAGTCTCCTGAGCTTGAGTTTAAGATGGGGCCCCTTTCTTCCTCCTTTCTTCCTTCTTTCCTTCCTTTGAGAAACACTTACCGAACAACTACTATATGCCAGAAAAACTAGGCTAATATTTAGTGACATTTGGATCCATAAGTATTTTCCCTTAAGTTCATCACAGTTTAGTTTAAAGGTAGGAGTGAGGAGCAAAGTATTATGTGAATAAAAAAGATTCTCTAAAATATACTTCTCAATATCTAGTGGGCATATAAATCACTTAAGAATTTTCCTAAAGCGCAAATTCTGAGACAAAACATCTGTTTGGGGTCCCAGGATTCTGCATTTGAAACAAATTTCCAGGTAATGTCAAAATTAATACTTTGTGGCACACACTTTGAAGAGCAAAGTTAAAAGGCATGAATAGAGGAGAAAGGATTAATTCTAGTTAAAGATGTGGAAAACTTTTGAAGGATATAGTTCCCTGTGATCATACTGAAGAACCAGCAGTAGGTTGCCATATATAGAACAGGGGCAAAACATTGAAAAAGGTAAAGAAAAGTGCTGAAAGAATGACCTGAATTGCAGTGTGGTGGAAGTGAGGCATCCAGAGTGAATGGAAAAATGATGATATATTGATAGGCGAGTTGCAGCTTTGCGGGACGGGTTAAAGAACGTAAACGTAACCCTAGTCGATGAAGAACCAGAGCAATATTAAGAAGAGTAGCCTTGTGTCAAGGAAGGATTAAGTAATAAGAATCTCAGAGTTTGTTGAACAAATATTCATTGATTGGCTACTAGGTGCCAAGTACTGTTCAGTTCATTCATGAAGCACTGGTGAACAAGAGAAAATCTCTATCTCCCTGGGACTTATGTTTTAGTGTGAAGATGCAATCATAAGAAAGCAAGTCATCTCTCTAGGAAGAGGGACGTCAAGGAATCGTCTAAATGAAAAATGCTGATCAGATGGAAGGAAAGTAGGATGCAAGATTTTACTGAACCAAACTTGGATTCACTCACCTGCATGCAGTAAAGCCAATCTACTGACACTGGTTGTAGTGAAGAGAAATGCAGAATTTATTGCAGGGCACCAAACAAGGAGTCCAGGGCAGCTGGTGCTCAAAAACCCTGAACTCTCCAATAGGTTTCAGCAAAGAATTTTTAAAGGCAAACTGAGGGAGGGTTGTCCCAGGGTATATGATTAGTTTTTGCACAATTCTCTGATTGGTTGATGGTGAGGTAAGAGGGTGGTGTCACAGGGATTAACATTATCAATTCTTAGGCACCAACAGGTCTGGGGGCAACACGCTCATGGTCATCAAGTAGTTAATTTCTTCCACTTGGTGGGGGTTTTAGCATCTATAAAACAAATCAGGAAATGTACATCAAATATTATTATATTGGTACTTCAGAGAGGAGCTATAGCAGAGGATATGGGGGAGGAGGGGTCTGTTTGGGGAAGACCCCATTAGATACTGCTTGGTTACAATTAGAGATATCACCATAGAGAAATAAAACAGAAAAATTCATCTGCATGTATCAAGATGAATGTACACTTCTGGTGAAGTCTGTAGATAAATTAGTGTTAGGTTCGTAGAATATTAAGCAAGTGGAAAGATGAAGCAATTAACTCCAGGGTAAACAAAAAGTATTATAAGAATTAAATATAATCATTGTACACTACCTGACTCAACTATGCATACTATATACAAAACAATAATAAAATGAACATAATGATCGATTAAATCAAAACTATGAAGATAGGAGTTAGAAGGTTTTGGTAAATGCAAGAGAGCTAACTTTTTATTTTCAATTTTAAGAAATCAAATGATAACTTCTAAAGCAAAAAAAAAAAAAAAACTTTCAAAGAATAATAGAATTAGTACACTATTTAGAAACATGAAGAACAACCAAAACCAAATAACAAAAGAAACAGATAAGAATTGAAAGTGGTTGACACTGGAGAATACACGTGGAGCAGGAGACCATTACTTTTCACTGTAAGTCCTTTAAAATGTAAATTTATGTGCATTTACTACTTTGAAAACAATAATAATGAAATGTTGTGAGTTCACAACCTTGTGAGTTCCCTGGTGAACTTCAAAACTGGCCCTCCTACATGGAGGAGAAGAGACTGAAGAGGCAGATCACTCCAGATCAGTAGGTGGCAGTTTTAATAAGGAAGAAAACTTACTTACAAGGCTTGTTTTGGGTGGCTGCAAGATGAGTAGATCTCCAGACTTGTCCATCAGAATTTTAAACATTTGTAGAGGCCTTAACAGGGTCAGTCATGAATTCAGTTCAGATGGTTTCAAACACATTACTGTCTCCAAGGCTGCACCCTTGAAATGGCTCCTAGTGCGGGAATAGTTTGTGAAACGTACATTCCAAGGACAGAGGGAGGGGGTAAAGAAGGCTCCAGCTGCACAGGTCCAGCTCAGGGATCAGCCTGCCATCACGTGTTCTTAATGACCTCCTCCAACAAATGTTTTGAAAATTTTGTATATGAATTACAATATAACAAAAAGGGAGATTTAATAGAGTCTTTCTAGCTGGGGAGGGGAAAAGTTTTCACCACCTTGAAGCAGGTTGTCAGCAGAGCCTTCTCTGAGGGAAGTGGCATTTGAACTGAGACCAGAAGGATGAAGAAGTCAGCTCTGTCAAAATTTGAAAAGAAAGCCCTAGAGTCAGCCGTACCAGCAAATGCAGAAACCCTGTGACCAGAAAGAGATGGAGTTGTGGGTGGGAAAAGAAAGAATACCTAAGTGGACCTGAAGCAATTGGTCAAGGATGGGGAGAGTGGTTCTAGATGAATTTATGAATGTAGGTGGGGCAAGACCGTTTAGTGTGATGTTGTTCATACTGAGGAATTCTATCTGAAAATCAAGCAGAAGCCATCAAAAGACTTTAAGCTAGGGACATGCAGTGATTAACCAGATTCTTATTAAAAATGAAGACCCTGGAAGCTAGATGATTCAGGAAGCAGTTATTGTGTTTTAGGATAGAGATGGTGGTACTTAAATCAGGTTTGTGTTAATGAAGATATAGAAAAGTAGTCAGATTTAAGTTCTGTTTTGGAGGTAGGAATTGCTGACAGAACTGAAGAATAAGCATAGATGAAAAAAAGATGAGAGCTGAAAGTGAGGGAGTGGTAGGAACAGGAAGGATACCCAGATTCAAAAGACATTTTGGAAAAAAAAATAATTTACAGGACCTGGTGACTAACCAGATATTGAGAATAAATGGAAAAGTAGAGGATGACACAGATGTTCCTAGCTTTGGATCTTGGTAAGGGCAAGTCTACTGCCCCTCTTTGAAATATTAGAAGAGATTGGGAAAAACTTGGAAGGCATTTTCTTAATAAAGAGTCAATTATTTCACTAGGACTATTTTGACACCAGTAAGTGCTGAAGCCACGCAGTAATATTTGGAATTGTTCTACAGCTTTCAAATGAAAACTGTCAAAAACTATTTTGCTTGAATTTGGTGTCCTTAGACTAGATTAAGTGTCCAGGTTGTTAAAATATGATATAGCAGTAGGACTATTATTCTCTTAGTCTCACAGACTCATGAAATTAAAATCAGCTTTGCCAAACATTTTTTATGAGTTCCCCAAATCCAGTTTTGTACTCTTTCCTAGTAATTCTTCTCCAAATCTAACTTTTTTTCAATATTCCTCTCTGTTTTAGCTTCTCACCCCATCTGCCACCAGATATTACAGCATCTTGCTTTTTGATCCTTGAGGGTCTTTTCCCTCTTCAATATGGACCATCCATAGTAGGCAACTCACTTACTCAAACATTTTTTGACCATAGAATGCTCGGACAGAAGGCTGCAATTGTTCATGAAATTTCCTATTTTTTCCTCTTTTTTTCCCAGTTTTATTGAGATATAATTTACATACAGCACTGTGTAAGTTTAAGGGGTATAGCATAATGATTTGACATACATATATCATGAAATGATTACCATGACATTTGGTAGACATCAATCATCTCATACAGATACAACATTAAAAAAATAGAGAAAAGTAGATATATTTTTTCCTTGTGATAGGAATGTTTAAGATTTATTCTCTTAATAACTTTCATATGTAACTTGCAGCAGTGTTAATTATCTTCATCACGTAGTACATTATATCACTAGTACTTGCGACACTTATAACTGGAAGTTTGTACCTTTTGGCTACCTTCCTCTAGTTTCTTCTATCCCCTCCTCCTGCCTCTGGTAAGCACAAATCTGGTCTCTTTATCCATGAGTTTTTTTTTGAAGGATAATTGACTGACAGCACTATGTTAGTTCCTGGTATACAACATAGGGATTCAATATTTCTATACATTTCAAAATCATCATCACCATAAGGCTAATAATGATATATCACCATGCAAAGATGTTATATAGTTATTGATTATATTCATAACTCTGTATATTTCATACCCCTGACTCATTTATTTTGCAACTGTGGGCTTGTACCTCTTAATCTCCCTCACCTATTTTTTTCTCCCCCCCCACCCCACTCCTCTCCGGCAACACCATGGTGCAATGAACATCAGGGTGCATATAAATTTTCTAATTAGTGTTTTCGTTTTCTTTGGATAAATACCCAGAAGTGGGATTGCTGGATCATATGGTAGTTCTATTTTTAAATTTTAGAGGAACCTCTATACTGTTTTCCATAGTGGCTGCACCAATTTACATTCCAAATAATGATGCATGAGTGTTCCCTTTTCTCGACACCCTTTCCAGCATTTATTATTTGTAGACTTTTTTTTTTTTTTTTTTTTTTTTTGGCGGTATGCGGGCCTCTCACTGTTGTGGCCTCTCCCTTTGCGGAGCACAGGCTCCAGACGCGCAGGCTCAGCGGCCATGGCTCATGGGCCCAGCCGCTCCGCGGCATATGGGATCTTCCCGGACCGGGGCACGAACCCGTGTCCCCTGCATCGGCAGGCGGACTCAACCACTGCGCCACCAGGGAAGCCCTATTTGTAGACTTTTTAATGATGGCCATTCTGACTGGTGTGCGGTGATAAATTATTGCAGTTTAGACTTGCACTTCTCTAATAATTAGATATATTGAGCATCTTTTTCATGTGCCTGTTGGCCATCTGTATGTCTTCTTTGGAGAATGTCCATTTCGGTCTTCTGCCCATTTTTTGATTGGGTTGTTTGCTTTTTGATATTAAGCTGTATGAGCTATTTGTATATTTTGGATATTAATCCCTTGTCAGTAGCATCATTTGCAAATATTTTCTCTCAGTCCATCAGTTGTCTTTTCATTTTGTTTATTGTTTCCTAACCACTCTATGTCTTTTGATTGGAGTATTTAGTCTATTCACACTTATAATTATTGATATGTATGTTCTTATTGCCATTTTGTTAATTGTTTTGGGGTTGGTTTCATACGTATATTTTGTTCCTTTCTTCTTTTGTTCTCTTGTTATTTTGTTGACTAGCTTTAGTGTTATTTTTGGATTCCTTTTTCTTTTTTTTTGTGTGTGTATCTATTATAGATTTTGGTTTGTGTTTACCATGAGACTTATACAAATCTATCTATCTATCTATCTATCTATCTATCTATCTATCTATCTATCATGTACATGATTGTTTTAAGTTGCTGATCTCTTAATTTCAAATGCATTTTAACAATCCGGCATTTGGCAGCTGGGGGTTCAAGGGTCCTGAGGCAGTTGACATGATGGTGGGGGTGGTCATATCCCCACTCAGCTAGCTGCGTGGCCTAGGGCGTCCTAGGACTGGTGTCAGCTGGCTTGTGGGCAGGTTCAGGAACCGGCACTAATGAGCTTGAGAGAGGATTGCAAAATGGTGCTACAATCAACAGTGTCCTTGTGGTGAACTGAACTCTCAAAAATGGCTGCTGCCAGTGTCCATGTCCCAAGGGTGAGTTTCAGTTGCCTCCTGTCTTTCCATGAGGCTCTCCAAGGTTAGCAACTGGGTCTGACCTAGGCTCCTTTCAAATCACTGCTTTTGCTCTGGATCTTGGATACTGTGAGATTTTATGTGCAGTGTTTAAGAGTGGAGTCTCTATTTCCCGCAGCCCTCTTGCTCTCCTGAAAGTAAGCCTCACTGGCTTTCAAAGCCAAATATCCTGAGTGCTTGTCTTCCAGGTACAGGACCTCTGATGTGGGACTCAGACCCCTTGCTCCCTGGGGAGAACCACTGTAATTATAATTATTCTCCCTTTTGTGGGATGCCTACCTGGAGGTATGGGACTTAACTATACCTCAACTTCTCCCCTCCTACTCATCTCATTTTGGTTCTTTTCTATATCTTTAGCTATAGAAGATCTTTTCTGGTAGGCTCTGGATTTTTTCATTGATGGCTGTTCTGCAAATGGTTGTGATTTTGGTGTGCCCATGGAGAGGTGAGCTCAGTGTCTGCCTTCTGTTAGACATCCTTCTAAGCCGGAGGAGACCAAGAAGGCATTTAGAGCAGTAATTCTCAAACATTCCTATGAAATCCTTGATGGTAAATTTTTACTATAGAGTTCTTTTGTTTTTTTTTTTCTATAACTGTGAAATGAGCTCTTGGAAAATCACCTCCCTGTGTGTGTATATGTGTGTGTGTGCATATGTGTGTTTTAATATGTCTATTTTCATTTTGTATTGTGCTTATTAGAAACTGTTCACAGAGTAAGCAAAGCTTCTGGGTTTGTTAGGCATCACTGCACCTATGCAGTATGTCCCAAAATGAAAGTTAGAGATGTTTAGCTCTAAAATTCTGTTTCTCTTAAGTGAACAAGTTCCCTTTCTGAAATATTTCCACTTTTTTTAAACCAAATTGTGACACTTTCAGAGATAAGTGGATCTTAAAAGGAAAATCCAGTTCTTCTGAGAATCAAGCACTCAACTGACTGAACCACCCATCTGCTTTATTCAATTGTTTATTTCTTGCATTGTTGATTTATACATAGACTTATTGTGTACATACTCTGTGCCAAATTCAGTTATCATTTGAAGATATGACAGTACACTACCTGTACTTTATTTAGGATGCTATTTCCCCTTTATTCTTAATCTTGTCACTGAGTATTTAAGACCTATGGTATAAAAATGACTTAGTTGATTTGTCTTATAAATTAAATTTTTAAGTTTCTCTTTTTGTTTCTGTGATTTTATGGCATCTGGTAATTATATAACTTAACTTGTTTCATTAATATAAACACTAATTGTATTTATCCTGTAACTCTGTTAGATTATACATTCTCAAGGAAAAGTCCACACCATTTAACCCCTCACAGTTTCTAGAACGACCTGTGCTGTGGATTTATTATTTGAATATGAAATCTGATTTTCCCCCCATCCTCCACAGTTGCTATCTTTAACATGCAACAGTAACATAGATATACCATATAAAAGTTTTTCTTTTTCATAAAAGTAGATTCACATTTATACATATCCTATTTCTGGTATTATTTCTCGTAGCATCAAATAATTCTCTGAACATATGTCTTACATTGTTTTTAGAATAAATGTTCTAAAGTAAAAACAAATAACTTTTTAATATAACTTTATAACAATTACAGGAAAATAGAACATACTAAACTGAATAATATTTTTTTATAAATACATTTTGTAACTTCAAGGAATACTGTGTAAGAATCTATCTTTTAAAACTGCTTCTAAAATTTTGTCATAATATAGAAAATTTAGCTGAAACTTCCTTATATTTCTTTGGCTTAGATAATATATATATATTTATTACATTGAGATTATTAGGTGAACTCTACTATTGATTCTAGTACTTAGTCTTTAAACAAGAAAATTAATTCATATACTTGTTAATATTGTTTTTGATAATGCTCATCAAAGTTATTTGTTATATTTGGGGTTAAAGACTAAACAATTCACTTTGAGATCAAATTATAAAAGATTTTCTTTTTAAAAGGTTCTTTGCCAAGCAAGAACATATAGGGTTATAGAAGCCTGCTGAAATGTCTCACAATGAGTGGGAAAAGTCAATGATTGTTGAAACTATATGGTTAGGAGCTGAGTTTTGGGGTTGAATTCTGAGTCCATCACTTACAACAGCAATCTCTTTGGAATATTCTGAGTTATGCATGCTTAGAGACGTGATATATGGCACTGCTGAAATTTTACTTGGTCATGCAGATCCACTCTTAACTCCCTCACTGTAACATGTGTATTAGGGAAATTTCAAGTTCAGTGGAGCTGGACACAAGTAAGGAAAGTCAGAATAGTGACAGCATTTCCAAGTTCTCAGAACTTTTGCAGTGTTTACAGGAGGTGAGTCCCTTGAAACATAGGTGCTTTATTCTTTGCTATGTCATTAGTATCTTGCATTTAGTCGGTGCTCAGCAAATACTGTTTTGATAAATATGAAAGGAACCTTCGTAAGGTTCATTTACCACGAGCTCCTCTTTCTATCTTCTGGTACTACGTTAAAACTTTTAGAGGATCCAAGTACACACTGCACACCACCTTATACATAAATTCCTTTTTTAAAAATAGATTTGTTTATTTATTTATTTTGGGCTGCATTGTGCCTTCTTTGCTGTGTGCAGGCTTTCTCTAGTTGCAGTGAATGGGGGCTATTCTTCCTTACGGTGCAGGGGCTTCTAATTGGGGTGGCTTCTCTTGTTGCAGAGCACAGGCTCTAGGTGTGTGGGCTTCCACAGTTGTGGTGCACGGGCTTAGTTGTTCTGCAGCATGTGAGATCTTCCTGGGCCAGGGATTGAACCCGTGTCCCCTGCATTAGCAAGCGGATTCTTAACCACTGTGCCACCAGGGAAGTCTCCATAAATTCTAAATGAATGCAAATATATAAAATTTAAAACTTACCTTTATACTGAAATTTTAAAAAGAACTTTTCATTTTATGTTTCTCACTGCAAAATTATGGGTAAGACAGTCTATGTTTGTTTTTTCAGGATATTGGTATGTCTCTAACCGGCTGTGGACCCTCTCGTTGTCTGGAGTTTGAAAAGTGTCATTCGAATTTTAGAAATGATACTTGTATCCAAAGTTGCACTCTGTAGTTTAAAATTGAAGGGTTTGTTTTTCCTTATTTTAAAATATTTTTACAATTTTGATAAAAATCTCTTTCAATGCTAGTTTTAAGAGATTTTTGAAATAATAAAAGCAAAGGCTTAAAAATATTTTTTAGGTGTTTGTAATGGTTTTTTGATATTTCTTTTACATGTTTACAGTGGGCTCTTGAAATGGGTGGAAACCCCCCCAGAAACAAGTATAGAATATGGATAGGTAAAGATGATTTTTAGTTTGAGAAAAATAAATTGGTCTACAAAAGACAATGAGGAAAAAATTAAATTATTATATGAAACATTCATGATTTGTCTTGGCTGCCTGCATACTGTTTTCCAAGAAAGTTTATTTCAAAGGTGTAAAAAATGGTAGATACTGGGAGCAGGGTGGCATCTCCAAGTACTTTTTGGAGTCAGCTCACATTGTTTCTTGGCCTTGGTAGGATAAGGAGGTAAAGAAGCTATATGGGAGGAAACCATGAGAATTGAGAGAAGGGAAAGAAAAGGAGACCCTTATATCATAAATCTTCTGGGTTTCGGTAATAAATTTTTGAGGTTAAACATACAAGTTTCTGAAGAAACGAGAACACATCCATCTGGATTTCAAATTAGAATTGCTTGGCAGGCCAGTTCCCCAGAAATCCCTTTGCAATGAGAATAGCACTAACAAAATTCTTTGTTTGGTAATAGAGAGTGGCTAAAGCATGGATCTATGCCCGTATCAAATGGTATATGTCTTCCATTCTCTATCTACTACAAGAACACAAAACATAAATCAATGGGAGAATTTGGCTAGAAGTGGCTCTTGGGAGCTAGATTGTGGGGAATTAGATCCTGGCTGAGAGTTGACTAACCATGTAAATCATTGATTCTTACTATGCCTAACTGTACACCCCATATTATTATACTTGGGAAAAGTAACTCCAAACTGTAGAATTAACTGTCAGAATTATGTAATTCTATACAGTGTGTCACTATTGTCCTTAAGGAAGAAATGCAGGGCTTTTGATAATATGGCTTAAATTCATCTGCCGTTTGTTCCCACCAGTGTCACCCAATGTGAGGATTGGGTGCCTAGAAGGTCCAGAATTGTTTATAAGATTGTCTGCAGAGACTTGGATATTACAAGAAGATTAAAACAATTAGGTGAACAATATGATTTCCATGTAAAATAATAAATGTGATTATGTGTGAGCAATCAAAATACTAAAATGTTGACAATAAAAAATATAATGTAGAAGAAAAAATACAAATTTGGATTATAAATTGTAGTGTATAACTCCAAAATTGGAAATCACTGTCAAGCTGTTTCATGAAGAATCATGCTTATATAGAAAGGTAAACTCTATTATTTCCAGGATTATGTATGCTGAGGAAAGATAATCATCAATGCACGATATATGAGGCTTTGTTAGCATTTTAATAATTTGAGACATTTTATAGAAAGTAATCCTTTATGGGTTTTTCTAGGAGACGGGTTCATGAAAACTTTGCACCTGGATTTAGGAAGATTGTTCATCCATTAATTAATGAACGTTTACTTCTTACAAATAGCTGATTTCTATCCTACCCTGAAATACCAAAACACATCTGATGTTCAGTGAATGTCTAGAGTGTATTTCACATATTATTATTATTATGCATGGAGGAAAGGAAGGTCATATATTGATCTCAGATAGTGGTGCACAGTTTATATCTACTTTAGAAAATATGCCTTAAATTCAGTATTTTATAACTACAAATCTCACTTTAAAAAAACATAAATTTATTTTTAATTTTTATATTTTATGGATTAAATATGACCTTTTATCTATAAAAAGCAATTTTATTTTTTAGAATTTACCTTGATAGTTAAATTCAATTCTTCATCCACACAGAATCTTTAAATTCTCCATTTTCATAATCCAGGTTAGATAAATTCATTTGATATATAGTTACTTAGTTCCCAATATGTTAAAGCTATATAGAAAAAATGTTACTAGCTGGAGTTTTTAATAGTTCTTTTAAAAATTATTTTAATCTAATTAAATATTTTTAGAGAGTTTTGTGACAATTCAAATGAAGAAACATTGTTAATGGTGTCAGATAGTATATCACTAATTTACATTCAAAACTCTTATGGTTATGATTTAATAGTTGAAAATATACTGAAATATATTAGCATTGAAATGTTCTCAGAGCAAAGCAGTCTTGCGCTCTGTGAATAATTTTGTGATTTCAGGTATAAGAAGAACCCTATATAGCACAGGGCATCTAAGTCTAGCCTAACTTTGCTCATCTCCACCAAAAGGAAGGCAGTCAGGAAGAGGTGGAAATGGTTCTTTTATCTTTTTTTTTTTCTGGTTCTGCTTTACCCTCTTGCCACACTCATCTTTTCAAGATGGTAGTTTTTACATTTTGTTTTTGTTTTTAAATCATTTCAGCATTCTACATTACATGGTTTTGTCCAAGTACTTTTGACAAAAATTTTATTTGAGAGGAATCATTATTGAATATATGCATACACAAATAGTAATAATGATTTGTACTTGAAAGATACTCGAATTAGTCACAAAGCCAAAATGTCATTATCCTTTATAAAGAAATGAAGACAAAAATTCAAGAGATGTTCTAATCCATGATTACAATTAAATTAAACTTTTTTATGGACAGAAACAAGAAGGATATAAAACATAAAATCAGATGCAGGTTTGATAGAGATGGTAAAGTTTATGCTTCATTTGGATTAGAAATTATTTTTAGGTAATAAAACATCTTGTCAACATTAAAACAAACAAGTAAAAAAACTTAGGCTATATTACTGTCAAACATATTAAAGTCTAAGGAGCAACTAGCATTGGAGCAACTAGGAGCAACTAGGCTTGGCTTGTAAGTTTTTCTTTACAACTTTATTGAGATATATTTCACATACATTAAAATTCACCCATTTTAAGTATACAATTCAGTGGCTTTTAGCATATTCACAGACTCGTGCAACTTTTCCCACAATCTAATTTTAGAAGATTTTCTTTACCCCCAAAAAACTCCATATACACTCCCATTTTCTTTTCCATTCCTACTCTTCCCAGTTTCCCATCCCCCCACCCTGTCTGTCCCCAAGGTCTAGGCAACCATTAATCTTTTTTCTCACTCTATGGATTTTCCAGTTTTGAATATTTTACATAAGTGGAATCATGCAATATATATATTTTTGTGACTGTCTTCTGTCACTTAGCACAGTGCCTTCAAGGTTCATCTATGCTATAGTATGTATCAGTACTTCATTCTTTTTATTATTGAATAATATTCCACTGTATCAATATCAATAAACATATTGTTCATCTGTTCACCAGTTGAGGGACAGGTGGGCTATTTCTACATTTTGGCTATTATAAATAATGCTTCTATGAACATTTACGTACACATTTTTGCATGGACATGTGTTTTCATTTCTTTTGGGTGTATATTGATTCCTAGAAGTAGAATTGCTGGTCTCATGGTAACTCTATATTTAAGATTTGAAGAGCTGCCAAATTGTTTTCCAAAGCAGCAGCACCGTTTTATTGTCCTACCAATAATGTATGAGGGTTATAATTTTTCCACAACTTTGTCAACACATGTTATTGTCTGTCTCCTTTACTTTATCTATCTTAGTGTGCGTTAACTGGTATGTCACTGTAGTTTTGATTTGCATTTCTTAATAGCTAATGTTATTAAACATCTGTTCATGTGTTTATTGGTCATTTGTATACCTTCTTTTGAAAAATGTGATTTCAAATCTTTTGTTCGTCCTTTAATTGGGTTATCTGTCATTTTATTGTAGAGTTGAAAGGCTTTTTTAATATATAATGGAAAGAAGTCCCTTGTCAGATAAATGAGTGTCAAATATTTTCTCCCATTCTATGAATTGTGTTTTATTTTCTTGACGGTGTCATTTGCCAAATGAATGTTTTAAAATTTTGTGGTCGTTGTTTGCACTTTTGGTGTTGCATCTAGTAAGCCATTGCCTGACCCACTATCATAAAACTTTACTCCAGTGTTTTCTTCTAGGAATTTTGTAGTTTTTTGAGCTCACATTTAGGTGTACAAGCCATTAATTCATTTTTGTGTGTTTTGTGAGGTAAGGATGTAAATTCATTTTTTACACGTAGAGATCTAGTCACTGTGCCATTTGTGGCTTTCTCCAATGTATTGTCTTGGCACCTTTGGCAACATCAGTTGACCACAACTGTGAATATATGTGTATATCAAGGTACAGAAATGATAATTATGATTAAGTCAATATCCATTTATATTAACAAAGCTCATTTAGATTAATATTATTTAATATAAAGTAGATATTATCTCTATACTTATAGATAAGAAAACCAAATCTCAGGTTGGTTAAAAATATTTAGTGTCATTGAGCTTATAAAGGTAAGTTTGAGATTAAATTTTATGTAAATCTGACTCCAAGGGTCATATACATTTTACTATACCATATGTTTCATCTATAGGCTCAGACAATGTTAATAAATTGATTGGAAATGAAATCCTGAAGAAATATACCGAATAAGCTATTCCAGCAGTAAATAATTCTATACAAATAAACAGTAGCATCTTAATTAAATATCTGACAATTATTTACAGTACTTTTTCTCATATGTCTCTGATATAGTAAAGGTATTCTTAGATAAAGAGTAGAAAAATCCATTAACATTCTATTTCAATCTACCATGAAAATTAACATAAAAAAACACAAGTTTTTATTTTCCTTAAACTCTTCATCTCAGCATAAAAAGTAATTCTAGCAACAATGTTTGAAGTAACCCACTGGTGAATTTGCTAGAGGATAACAGTATTTGAAAAAGGAAACATATATTCTGTTTCCAGTAGTGGCACAGTAGCACCCATTGGACTAATGTTCCTTCCAATAAAAAAATATTAACCCTGGCTCAAATTTATCCAATAACTTTTTGAAGTCATGCAGAAACTGGAGATGAACAATTGTTTAAAGGAAATAAGAGCTTTAGGGGAAATTCACATTTAACTATCTTTTCCCCTAAAGGCATTCTCGTCTCTCACAACTTTGGTCATGCATCGAGCTAAAACAGAAAGTGGCAGCCTTACTCTGCTGAGGAATCAGAATTTGAAAATTGGAGTTGCTGGAAATAGAGTCATAAAATCCAAGAAAAGTAGCCACAGAAAAAGAATCCTAAAAATTTACATATGGATTAATATTTAATTGACTCCTAAACTGCACAAGCACAGCAACAAAAAAAACAATAGATAGAAGAGAAAATGAGCAGAGTAGAAATTTCAGCAAATTCAATCTGCTGTAGAAATATTGGCCTGGCCAAAAAGTTCGTTCAGGCTTTTCCGAAGTTTGAAGTGCAAGTCCTTCCATGTTAGTAACTTGGTCAAAACCTTAGACTTTCCATTAAACTCCTGAATGACCATGTCAGAGGAATAAATATCAAGTCCAGGACTAAGAGCTATTCCTCTTGGCTAAGGACAATGCCAAAATCGACCTGCCCTAGCTGTCAAGAAGATACCCAGTAATTTAATTGACTACTGAGGAAAATCTTAACACTCTTCACAGGAAAGACATAGAATCCACAGTCTCTTCAATGTATTGTCACCCATAATATATAATTAAATTTTGCTATTTATTAGAAAGACCAGCAATACAAAACCCACATATTTAAGATTATTATTTAAAAATTAAGATTATTTAAGATTGAATAACCAAGATCATTCAAGAAATAATGAAAACAGTTACTAGAAGCACCCCCCAGGAGATCAGATATTGGCATTACCAGACAAACATTTTAAAATAAGTATTATAAATATTTTAAAAACTTGCAGATAAAATATTGTAAATATATTAAAATTTTGCGTATTATAAATACAATAAAATTTTTATAAATAAGTATTACAAATATATTAAAAATCTAACAAATTATTGATTAAAATTATTAGAAGTATATGTGCAATATAAGAAAGACTAAAGGAAGTTCTTCAGGCTGAAGGAGAATGGTAACAGATAGTAATTCAGAATGAGATGAAGGAAATAGTATCATTAAAAATTAAAAATATGTAGGTAGATGTAAAAGACAATTTTTCTTTTAAAAATATATTTCTTAAAACTCGATTGACTGTTACATACACTAATATGTATAAAATAGATAACTATTAAAAATCTGCTGTGTAAAATATAACTAAAATAAAATACAAAAACTCAAAATAATAAAAAAGAAAAGATGCAGCTCAGGAAGCTAAAATAAAAAACTCAACTGACTGTTAATAGTGCAAAAATTAATGCATTGTGAGGCTTATAACATGTAGAAGAAAATTGAGAAAAGATAGAGGAAATAGACCTAAACTCTTATAAGTTTTATAGGTTACATGTTACTTAACAAAATATTAATTCTACATAGACTGTGATATGTTAGTATATTTTAATTCACTAAAACAGTATAACAAAGAGGTATAGCTAAAAATCCAGAAGAAAAGATGTAATAAGCTACTAAAAAAAAGTCAGGAAAGGAGGCAATAACAGAATAAATAACAGGACAAACATGAAACATATAGGAAAGTAGACTTTCATTAAATCACACATAAATAAAATCTTAGTTACAAGTTATCTGAACACATGAGTCAATTGAATTAAAACATAAAGTACCTGAATATTAACTATATTTAGTTCTTATAAATGTAGAGAGCAAAGCTTATAATAGAAGATCAGAAATTGACATGTAGCGGGGCTAATGGCAGACTCTGGGAGAGCTTGTGCTAAGGAGTACTTCGCAGAACTTCTGTTCCCAGTGTCTTTTTCCCTGTGGTGAGCAACAACTACCTCCCACTTCTGCAGGAGACCCTCCAGCACTAGCAGCCAAATGGCTCACAGGATCTTGGTGCTCAGACCGGGTGTCAGGCCTAGGCCTCTGAGGTGGGAGAGCCAAGTTCAGGACATTAGTCCACCAGAGACCTCTCAGCCCCACATAATGGCAAATGGCAAAAGCTCTCCCAGAGATCTCCATCTCAATGGTAAGACCCAGCTCCACTCAATGACCAGCAAGCTACAGTGCTAGACACCCTTTGCCAAACAACTAGCAAGACAGGAACACAGCCCCATCCATTAACAGAGAGGCTGCCTAAAATCATAATAAGTTCACAGACACCCCAAGAAACACCACTGGACATGGAGCTGCCCACCAGAAAGACAAGATGCAGCCTCATCCACCAGAACAGAGGCATGAGTCCCCTCCACCAGGAAGCCTACACAACCCACTGAACCCACCTTACCCACTGGGGGCAGACACCAAAAACAATGGGAACTATGAATCTGCAACCTGTGAAAAGTAGACCCCAAACACAGTAAGTTAAGCAAAATGAGAAGACAGAGAAATACACAGCAGATGAAGGAGCAAAGTAAAAACCCGGCAGACCAAAAATAGAAGAAGGAATAGGCAGTCTACCTGAAAAAAAAAATTCCGAGTAATGATAGTAAAGATGATACTAAATCTTGGAAATAGAATGGGGAAAATATGAGAAACGTTTAACAAGGAACTAGAAGAACTAAAGAGCAAACAATGAAGAACAACACAATAAATGAAATTTAAAATTCTCTAGAAGGAATCAATAGCAGAATAACTGAAGCAGAAGAATGGATAAGTGATCTGGAAGATAAAATAGTGGAAATAACTACTGCAGAGCAGAATAAAGAAAAAAGAATGAAAAGAATTGAGGATAGTCTCAGAGACATCTGGGTCAACATTAAACACATCAACATTTGATTTATAGGGGTCCCGGAAGAAGAAGAGAAAAGAAAAGGACTGAGAAAATGTTGAAGAGATTATAGTTGAAAATTTCCCTAATATGGGAAAGGAAAGAGTCAATCAACTCCAGGAAGCACACAGAGTCCCACACAGGATAAATCCAAGGAGAAACAAGCCAAGACACATAATAATCAAACTATCAAAAATTAAATACAAAGAAAAAATATTAAAAGCAGCAAGGGAAAAGCAACAAATAATATACAAGGGAATCCCCATAAGGTTAACAGCTGATCTTTCAGCAGAAAGTCTGCAAGCCAGAAGAGAGTGGCAGGACATACTTAAAGTGAAGAAAGGGAAAAACCTACAACCAAGATTACTCTACCCAGCAAGGATCTCATTCAGATTCAACGGAGAAATTAAAACCTTTACAGACAAGAAAAAGCTTAAAGAATTCAGCACCACCAAACCAGCTGTACAACAAATGCTAAAGGAAATTCTCTAAGCTGGAAACACAAGAGAAGGAAAAGACCTCTAATCACAAACCCAAAATAATTAAGAAAATGGTAATAGGAACATACATGTTGATAATTACCTTAAATGTAAATGGATACAAAAGCAAGACCCATATATATGCAGTCTACAAGAGATCCACTTCAGAGCTAGGAATACATACAGATTGAAAGCTGGGAGATGGAAAAAGATATTCCATGCAAATGGAAATCAAAAGAAAGCTGGAATAGCAATTCTCATATCAGACAAAATAGACTTTAAAATAAACACTATTACAAGAGACAAAGAAGGACCCTACATAATAATCAAGAGATCAGTCCAAGAAGAAGATATAACAAGTGTTCATGCACCCAACCTAGGACCACCTCAATACATAGGGCAAATGCTAACAGCCATTAAAGGGGAAATCGACAGTAACACAATAATAGTACGGGACCTTAAAACCCCACTTTCCCCAATGGACAAATCATCCAAAATCAAAATAAATAAGGAAACACAAGCTTTAAATGATACATTAAACAACATGGACTAATTGATATTTATAGGACATTCTATCCAAAACCAACAGAATACACTTTCTTCTCAAGTGCTCATTGAACATTTTCCAGGATAGATTACACCTTTGGTCACAAATCAAACCTTGGTAAATTTAAGAAAATTGAAATCATATCAAGTGTCTTTTCTGACCACAATTCTATGAGACTAGATATCAATTACAGGAAAAAATACAAACACATGGAGACTAAACAATACACAACTAAATAACCAAGAGATCACTAAAGAAATCAAAGAAGAAATCAAAAAAGACGTAGAAACAAATAACAATGAAAACACGATGACCCAAAACCTATGGGATGCAGCACAACCTGCTCTAAGAGGGAAGTTTAGAGCAATACAATCCTACCTCAAAACAAGAAACATCTCAAATAAACCACCTAAACTTACACCAAAAGCAATTAGAGAAAGAAGAACAAATAAACCCCAAAGTCAGCAGAAGGAAAGAAATCATACAGATCAGATCAGAAATAAATGAAAAAGAAATGAAGAAAGCAATAGCAAAGATCAATAAAACTAAAAGCTGGTTCTTTGAGAAGATAAACAAAATTGATAAACCATTAGCCAGGCTCATCAAGGAAAAAATGGAGAAGACTCACATCTATAGAATTAAAAATGAAAAAGCAGAAGTAACAAATGACTCTGCAGAAATACAAAGGATCATGAGTGATTACTACAAGCAACTATATGCCAATAAAATGGACAACCTGGAAGAAATGGACACATTCTTAGGAAACCACAACCTTCCGTGGCTGAACAAGGATGAAATAGAAAATATAAACAGACCAATCACAAGCACTGAAATTGAAAGTGATTAAAAATCTTCCAACAGACAAAAGCCCAGGAGAGGATGGCTTCCCAGGAGAATTCTATCAAATATTTAGAAAAGAGATAACACCTATCCTTCTCAAACTCTTCCAAAATAGAGCAGAGGGAGGGACACTCCCAAATTCATTCTACGAGGCCACCATCACCCTGATACCAAAACCAGACAAAGACGTCACAAAAAAAAACTACAGGCCAATATCACTGATGAACATAGATGCAAAAGTCCTCAACAAAATACTAGCAAACAGATTCCAACAGCACATTAAAAGGATCATACACCATGATTAAGTGGGGTTTATCCCAGTAATGCAAAGATTCTAAACAATATGTTTAGTAATGCACGGATTCTTCAATATACACAAATACACAAGGATTCTTCAATATACACAAATCAGTCAATGTCATACACCATACTAACAAATTCAAGGACAAAAACCATACGATTAACCCAATAGATGCAGAAAAAGCTTTTGACAAAATTCAACACCCATTCATGATAAAAACTCTCCAGAAAGTAGGCATAGAGGAACTTAACTCAACATCATAAAGGCCATATATGACAAACCCACAGCCAACACCATTCTCAATGGTGAAAAACTAAAATAATTTCCCTTAAGATCAGGAACAGGACAAGGTTGCTCACTCTCACCACTATTACTCAACATAGTTTTGGAAGTTTTAGCCACATCAATCAGAGAAGAAAAAGAAATAAAAGGAATCCAAATCGGAAAAGAAGTAAAGCTGTCACTGTTTGCAGATGACATGATACTATACTTAGAGAAGACTAAAGATGCTACCAGAAAAATACTAGAGCTAATCAATGCATTTGGTAAAGTAGCAGGATACAAAATTAATGCACAGAAATCTCTTGCATTCCTATACACTAATGATGAAAATTATGAAAGAGAATATAAGGAAACACTCCCATTTACCACTGCAACAAAAAGAATAAAATACCTAGGAATAAACCTACCTGAGGAGACAAAAGCCCTGTATGCTGAAAACTGTAAGGCACTGATGAAAGAAAATAAAGACGCTAGAAACAGATGGAGAGGTATACCATGTTCTTCGATTGGAAGAATCAACATTGTGAAAATGACTATACTACCCAAAGCAATCTACAGATTCAATGCAATCCCTATCAAACTACCAATGGCATTATTCACAGAACTAGAACAAAAAATTTCACAATTTGTATGGAAACACATAAGACCCCGAATAGTCAAAGAAATCTTGAGAAAGAAATACAGAGCTGGAGGAATCAGGCTCCCTGACTTCAGGCTATACTACAAAGCTACAGTATTCAAGACAGTATGGTACTTGCACAAAAAGAGAAATATAGATCAATGGAACAGGATAGAAAGCTCAGCGATAAAGCCATGCACATATGGTCACCTTATGTTTGATAAAGGAGGCAAGAATATATAATGGAGAAAAGAGAGCCTCTTCAATAAGTGGTGCTGGGAAACTTGGCAGGTATATGTAAAAGAATGAAATTAGAACACTCCCTAACACCATACACAAAAATAAACTCAAAATGGATTAATGAACTAAATATAAGGACACACACTGTAAAACTCTTAGAGGAAAACATAGGCAGAACACTCTATAACACAAATCACAGCAAGATCCTTTTTGACCCACCTCCTAGAGAAATGGAAATAAAAACTAAAATAAACAAATGGGACCTAATGAAACTTAAAAGCTTTTGCACAGCAAAGGAAACCATAAACAAGACAAAAGACAACCCTCAGATTGGGAGAAAATATTTGCAAATGAAGCAACTGACAAAGGATTAATCTCCAAAATTTACGAGCAGCTCATGCAACTCAATATCAAAAAAAAAACAACCCAATCTCCAAATGGGCAGAAGACCTAAATAGACATTTCTCCAAGAAGATATACAGATTGTCAACAAACACATAAAAGGACACTCAACATTACTAATCATTAGAGAAATGCAAGTCAAAACTACAATGAAGTTTCACCTCACACCAGTTAAAATGGCCATCATCAAAAAATCTACAAACAATAAATGCTGGAGAGGGTGTGGAGAAAAGGAAACCCTCTTGCACTGTTGGTGGGAATGTAACTGATACAGCCACTATGGAGAACAGTGTGGAGGTTCCTTAAAAAACTAAAAATAGGACTATCATAAGACCCAGGAATCCCACTACTGGGCATATACCCTGAGAAAACCATAATTCAAAAAGAGTCATGTACCACAATGTTCATTGCAGCTCTATTTACAACAGCCAGGACATGGAAGCAACCTAAGTGTCCATCGACAGATGAATGGATAAAGAAGATGTGACACATCTATACAATGGAATATTACTTAGCCATAAAATGAAGCAAAATTGAGTTATTGGTGGTGAGGTGGATAGTCCTAGAGACTGTCATACAGAGTGAAGTAAGTCAGAAAGAGAAAAACAAATACTCTATGCTAACACATATATATGGAATCTAAAATTAAAAAATGGTTCTGAAGTACCTAGGGGCAGGACAGGAATAAAGATGCAGACATAGATAATGGCCTTGAGGACACAGCGCGGGGGAAGGGTAAGCTGGGATGAAGTGAGAGAATGGCATAGACATATATACCTACCAAATATAAAATAGATAGCTAGTGGGAAGCAGCCACATAGCACAGGGAGATCAGCTCAGTGCTTTGTGACCACCCAGAGGGGTGGGATAGGGAGGGCAGGAGGGAGATGTAAGAGGGAGGGCATATAGGGATACATGTATACATATAGCTGATTCACTTTGTTATACAGCAGAAACTAACACAACATTGTAAAGCAATTATACTCCCATAAAGATGTTAAAAAGTAAAACAGAAATTGATGTGAAATATCTCACAATCTCCAAATTGTTATAAAATAATATCTAAGAAAATAGTTACTGTTATTTGATGTAGTCATTGATTTTATATTCATACAATAACCATAAAATAAAAGGTAACATTTCATAAATATTAATCACTAAAGAGTAGTATTAATACTAATGGTTAATAAGCTTCTTTTTATATTATTCTTTTATTAACTTTTCCTTTTAGGTATAGAAATAACACTTTTGTCGAAGACAATTTTTAAAATATGAGAAATACAAATATAATAAAACAAATTTATCATACCTCTCTAAGATATTATTATTTCTTGTTCATTTTCTCAAATTAAAAAAATGTGCATTTAAAAATGCATATCTTACAAAATTGGACTCTTACTTTTTTAATCCTCTTCCTCCTGTCCACGGAATTTTACCCCTTTTTTTAAGAGGTGTAATTATCCCTTTCTCCCTCCACATGACTCTATTAGGAAAAATCCTGCCCCTTTGGCCTAAGAGTGGACAGAGGGTTAAGGTAGCAAATTAAAAATTCTCCTGGTATATTTCCTAGAGTATATTTTAAAGTCTTCTTAGAATATGACTCTAGGGAAGGAAATTCTTGCCTTGTCAACTGATATAAACTTGGATTTTCTGTGGGCTTCACGGTCCCATGGAAAAAAGTTCAGTCTGCCAACACTTAGAGTGAAATACTGAGAGGAGGACAAAGGAAAAAAAAAAAAACATCTTGAGGATGGTCGATGAGTCTCTGAATCGCACCCTGTCTTTCCTAGTTCTGTAAATCCTTAAATCTCACTTTTTAATTTGATTAGCTATGTTTGAATTGAGTTCCTATCATTTGCCACTGGAAAATTCCTGACTACCACAATGTTATTGCTAAGAATCAAAGACCAGGCCTCTGTGTCAGTCAATCCCTCACTCTTAGGGGTGCAACCACTGGCAATTCAGTTAAACTTACTAGTTTTCTTCTCGTTTCTACTATAGAAAATTAACTTCAACATTAATGTAACAAGCTTAGCATGATGCTGAGAACAAGGTAAATGCCCAATAAATGTTCATTTATATTACTATTTATTTTATCATACCAGTATCTTATCATTATTTCAGGTCATGAAATAATTTTTGAAAAGTTAATTATGCCATAATTTGAACAAATACTGTGCTTCATGATAATAAGTGTACGTTAGTTTAAGCAATACACGTTACCGCCTTTTGTTTTAAATTTTTCCTCACCTCATAAATATCCTAGCAATCTCCAAATCTGACAATACAGATATGAAGAGATTATATATGATGACATTCTCTACCCTCTCTTTTCTGATGTTTTTGAACATTTACGGGCCCATTTATACCTATGTATGTGTCAGGTATATCAGGCTTATAAACGTGAGTGAAAAACTATTAACATCCGAATTACATTAAAGTTCTTTACAGAAGTGTATAGTTTAGGATTTTTGTTTTGCTTTGTTTTTGTTATTAACATACAAGCTTCCATATTCCTGATGTAAATTAGATAGTGTATAAAGCAAGGCCACTACTAAAAACAAATGTATCATGGCAATTCACATTAATTTATGAGAACCCAAGCTCATTGTTTGCAAAATGATATGTAATAATGACCAATAATTACCTAAAAAAACTTCATTTTAAACAGTTGTCACATTTGTTCCTAAAACTACAAACAGCATCAATTAATGTGTTAAATTTGATAGTTGACTATTAAAAATACAGAGATATATAAATATGATAGATAATATTTATACAAATATGAATAAATAAATTAATTACAATTCTGATTTTTTACACTTTCTCTCTCATTTAGTCTGAATTTATTGATATTATTTACAGTAGTTTTTTAAACCAATGATGCAGTTCAGTACAGACTCTAGTATAAATTGTAAGAATTTTTAATTTTAGACATTTCTATGAAATGCAAAATCTGAGCCACTAGACACTAATGGTACTATGCTATTAATGTGGAACGTGTTTTTTAAGCAACCTGTTAAATATGAGGCTGTCTTTTGACATATGAACAGAATTAGCGAGAATTCCATGTGGAAATTCACAAAGTAAGAATAGTATTCTTGTTTTCACTGCAGAACCCTTTATTTTTGGATATAGAAAAGTTATACTTTATCAATGTCAAAATGAGATTCCATAGGCCAAGATTATTACAGAAAAACATATATAGAAAGTAACCAGGATCAAAATATGGGTCTGTTGTCCACCCCATTAGCTTGCATCACCCCTTCAGCTTCATACTTTCAAGTGTACATACATGATCTTCAGTTTGTGTTATTTTTAGCAAACAATAATTAATAGTAAATGAGTAATTGTTTTAAAAATGGCTCAAGTTGAAAAAATTTTTCTTTAACAATATATTAACATAGCTTCACTGTTGTTTGATTATCAAACCTCTTAATGTAAATTTAGATTCTGGTTATTATAGGGGAAGTTTCATAATCCTATTGATTATATCAATAAACTACATCTGGTATAAGTAATAAGCAGAATGTGGTGATGAATAGTATGAATTTTGGAATCAGGCAGACTGGGTGTGACCTTGTAACATAGAGGTAAGAGTGACCATCTATAAATGACTTACCAAATATCACATCCTGTCCTTCCTGCTTTAGTAATAAGTGCCCAGATTTAATAAGGCACATGGGTGCCTAGTCAATTCCTCCTTTGCTGTTGCATGTAGTTGTGCTACTATATTCTATTCAATGAAACTCTGCAGTTGTAATTATAAAGCTTCAGGTCTTATCACAATAGAAAATACAGTGCTCTCCTCTTTCTTCTTCCCCTTTTTGATTCCAGGGAATGCAGATCTTGGATCATAGAGTGTAAGCTCTGGTTTGAGAACAGAATCAACAAGAAACTTGGATTCCTGCCTCTATGGAGATACGATATCTACTGAATATTAGACTTCTCAAACTTTGATATGCATACAAGTCACCTGGATATCTTGCGGAAATTCTGCTTTTAATTCAGAACATCTTGGTTGGACCTGAGACACTGCATTTTCAAGAAGCTCCCAGAAAATGCTTATGTAGCTGGCCCAAGGACTACACTCTGAATATCAAGAGTGTAAGACACTTGCTCATGTGTCTCATGTGAGTCATGTGAGAGAGAAAAACATCTATTTTGACTAAATAATTGTTACTTTGGTCTCTGTTGTTGGGGAGAACTTGAATACTCCTAATATAATATTTGAATGTCTCAGTGTAGTGCCTGCCAGGGGTGAAACCACAATAAATGTTAACATTACCTGTATTAGCACTGTTGAATTAATACTAATTATTGAAAAATAATGCTTCAGTTTAAAAAACTTGTAGGGTTTTCTATCAAATAACTTAAAAACTCTTTTCCAATTACACCATGTTCTTCCTCTACAATGCACATACACTCATTTACACACATGCATAAACATACTTAAATATTAAATATATATGTATGTGTGTGTATTACTTGCATGTTGGTGTATCAAGTAGTATCCTTAAAAGCTAGCACTGCCTAATATTTAGAAGGCAGTCTGTAATCACATTTATTTCCCATAAGTGATGTGTGAACCACAATCAGGGACTGAGAAATTCCTCAGAGATCAGATCTGAAGCATAGTCATTATGAATTGCCCATGCATTGAAATTTAACCTCTTATCCCCATGGAAAACTCAAGGAATTAGTATTCAGTATTATTGGATAAGAATTTAAATACATGATTTAGCTGTGGCTTTAATACAATTTAGATTATAAATTATAAGATATCATGTACCTCAATTATATTACATAAATAATGGATAGGAAGAGTAAAGGTAGAGAAAATTATTGGACTAGTAATTTTAAAAGATCTAATTTGATATAATCAGAAAAAAAGAAATTCTTTAAGGCAATCTGTCTACACTGCTAAATGGATTGGGATTAAAAAAAAAACTTCTACATAAAATTACTCTCTGTATGTCCATAAATGCTCCATAATTTTTCAGAGAAATATGTATTCTCTAAATGAACAATTAAGATCTAAATAATTTTTAGTGATTATTGCTAACCAATTGGGAAATTAAGAAATAGTTGAGACATTATCTACGGGGTAAACAGGCATTGAGGTATCTACTTCCAATGATTTAAAATAGTCATTTGAATTTTTAAACTTAATTTATGTTATCAGTGGACATAGGGCTACAAAACTGAGAAACAAAGTATGTAATTGTTTAGTGTGACATAAGTAAATAGTTATCTTTGGCAATGTTAAATGAAGGAAGAATGGACTCTAAAATAATTAAACATAATAATTTTCACATAAGAGTAAATGGCCTTATAAATAATATTTAGTCTATGTAAAATGACTAATAAAAATTATATTAAACTATGCTTTGGGCAATGTTATAGTTTCAGTCTAAATCACATTAATTCTGATTCTCAATTTTTCTTTCTCTCTTCTCTGCCTCTCCCTTTCACATCTCAGCTCACTATATCTTGACTTCTGCTCGCACCATTGTAGAAAAACTGTTCATTCAGAGGTCAAAATGATGTCTTAGTTCCCAAATTGGAAAAAAAAAAAAAACCTTTTAGTTCCATTTTATTTCTCTGTGGCAACTTCTTGAAATTCCTTCCTCCCTGAGCTTCTGCAATTCAACTTTATCTCCCTATTTCCTATAATTCTCCTTCCTATATTCATCTTCCTTTGTCTATTCTTTAAATACTGCCAGTTCCCTTTCCCATCCTCCTTTCTTTCCACCTGTCTTTTGTGTTTCTCAGACTTATTTTGTTCACAGGCATCTATGAGATTCCAATGAGCAATAACACTTTTCCTAGAGAAAAATAAGCACACACAAAATTTTTTTTTTTTTTTTGCGGTAAGTGGGCCTCTCACTGTTGTGGCCTCTCCCGTTGCGGAGCACAGGCTCCGGACGCTCAGGCTCAGCGGCCGTGGCTCACGGGCCCAGCTGCTCTGCAGCATGTGGGATCTTCCCGGACCGGGGCACGAACCCGTGTCCCCTACATCGGCAGGCGGACTCTCAACCACTGCGCCACCAGGGAAGCCCGAAAAATAAGCACACACCAAATTTTAAGTGAGATTTTAAATGATTCAGGAATTCCCCCCAAAACGTATATAGGTTGTCCCTAATTAAGAGATTGCTCTATAAGCTTTCTCATGAATTCGTATGGCTTTCATGACTATGTATATGCTGACAAATTCTATAGCTCTTTCTAGTTCAGTAGCTCTTTCTAGTCCACTAGCTCTAACAATAGCTCCAAGTTTCAATTATATATATATCTGCCCACTGGGGGCAGACGTGGGTTTCTGCGATCTTAACAGCCATCTCTAACTCTTTTATCTCTTGCCCTCTTAATTCTATGAAAGAGGCAGATACGTCCTTTTCCTTCTTCCACTGTAGATAGATGTGATCATGTGATTCAGTTTTGAACAAAGAAACCGTGAGAGTCACCTGGACAGGAATTTTCTCCATGATAAAGAGAGAGGTACATAAAGAGATCCACTTTCACTCCCTTACTGACCTTTCTGCTTTGGTCGTTATAAGGACACAATGTCTGAAGCTGCAGTGGCCACTGTTTAACCACAAGGTGACAAGCCCAAAGAAGAATATCAACACTTTCATTCTGGAGGGGAATGATGGGAAGCTCTTGGGTTCTTGATGACATCAGAAAAACCCTGAACTAACTCTGGAGTGCAGGTTGAGCAAATAATAAACTTTTTTTCTTAATTGTTTTAGCCACTGTTGGTGTTTTTTCTGTTATTTGTAGTATAAACCACGGTAAATGATAAACTACTATTCTAGTCTCATCTATTTTAATTTTTACCCGTGTACCATATCTGCATGTAGAATTAAATACCATTTTCCCAAACATGATAAGCATTTTCATACCTACCTTCTTTGTAGGGTAGCTTCCTGCCCAGATCCTCACTCCACACTTTTTTTTCTGAATGACTAACTTCTACCTCCTCCTTCGATATCTGGGGAAATTTCACCTCTTTCAAACCTGCCTGTTTGTGATCAAACTCTTCTATGTTAGCATGGTTCATTAGGAAAAAATAGGGGGGACTTATAAAATTGTATCTGTTTGCATAACTGTCAATTCTCCTAGATTCTGTTTCCTCAAGGCTAAGGATTTTATTCACGTGTTTCTCCAGTTTTAATAAGTGCTTCTATTTAGAACACAGGAAGTGCTAGAAGGATACATGAATTCCAAAGCTTAAGTTATTTTTTGGGTTTCATTTTAGCTTTTCCCATTTTGGTTGTTATTTTGTTTTCAAAAGGTCAAAATTATTTCAAAGAAATTTTCTAGGTCATTTTCTAAGATAATCCATTTCCAATGGAATTGAATATGAACTTGTCATATTAAAAATTGATATATTTAAGAGAAAATTCATTTCCCCTGAAATATTAGGGGATCACTGGGCTCTGAATATCAGCTGCTGTGTCCTTAAATCTGTTTCCTCTGAAGCTGTGAGACAGGACTAGGCAGGTAAGGTTTCTATTGTATTTGTTAGTATGTATCCTCTCTCACAGACATACAATTTATCACTACATTATAATAACAATTTACTTTGTCTCCCTCATTAGATTTTAAGCTCCTTGAGGTCAAGTGCTTGGTCTTATTCACTCCTGTATCACCCACATTTTGTACAGAGCCTGGTTCATATTTACTAACGTAAGAATACTTTCCTTTCAAATGTATTCTGTAATTATAATATCAAAATACCTCATCTCTATAAGTTTGAAGTTTAAAATTTAAAGTTGAATGTACCCGTGTAAATATTTCATAATTTCATGCATTGAATAGCTTTCCCCAAATTCCCCCCAAAACTAATTATATTAATATTCCAGAATTTGTGACTAATTCAGTACAGATGCTTTTTAAGAGAAACATAGGACTTAGTTGGCAATGTTATCATTCACTCAGGAAAGGGTAATTCAGACAAGACAGGACTTAACCTACCCCTGGAGACTATACCCTAGCTCTGCAGGACATTAAGCCCTCACCAATTTCTATAATCTCTTCTCAAAAAATGCAAACCTCATCTCCCCAGGGTTTACAATCCCTGAAAGTCTGTAAACCAGCAGGTATAAATTCTGCTTCTAATTTTTAATTACTGGGTCCACATCCAACAAGATACATCAGACATTATTGAGATTGCCTTTATTTAATTAGTAGACATGCTTCTCTCTAAATATAAAATGGTACATTTTGAAATATAATGTCTTGAAGTCTTCAGGTTGCTTTTTAGTTTTTTGTTTTATTTTGTTTTTTGTTTTTAATTATCCTGTGCACTTGCTGAGTCTGTATTCTACCATAGCCTACTATCAATAATATTATTAATGCTTGATTCTATGCATATTTTAAAGAAAATTTGTTTTTGCTAGGAAAAAACTAAGATAGCAGTTTATAGAATGGAGACTGTCAGATCTTGAGTTTTTATCCCTTCTCTGAGCACAGTCCTATTATTAATGTATATTATTACTTCAAGTATGTCAGAAAAGGAGACAAACAGTGAGAGGCAGGAATTTCTCCCTAATTCACTCTGCCTAGCCAGCAAAATGTAACACAAAATTATTCAGGGGAAAAATACAATTTTCTGTCATCTCTGTCATACACTGATAACAAAGCTACAGGATAATATGTGTTGATATTTTTGTCACTCGTTTATCATGTGACCTTTCATGCTATCATTAATACAGCTGAGGGACAGAGAAGATACACTGAAATAAGGGTGTGGAGAAGTCAGATTGCTTCTCTAACAACCAACGGTCAGTCACACCAATTTATGCTTTTCTCCAGAATAGCCCTGACTGAAGAAGAGGAATTGTTATTAAAATTTGATATTACTGTCTAGGTTCTGCCACCTAGAATTTGCAACTTTTAGCAATGATGGGAATACTGGAGGGTTAATAAATTTCCCTTTGAATTATGATATTAATACAATACAACATGCCTGTTCAGATATTCAGAGTATATATATGAAAAAATGTATCCTAGACATTTGAACATTGACTGTTAGTCATACTCTGATTTGGCAAATCCAGAGAGCACATTAAAATATGATCGTTGAAATTGCTCTGCATGTGTTCAGCAAAAATTGTTGATATTTTTAAAGTATAGATGAACCAAAATAATTTGTGGTACTGGGGACTGTGGTATGGATACCCAGAAGTTTAATACATCTTGTATTTTCTTTGATGATAAATGATACCTGGTTTAAATTTGCATGCAGCCTAACATCATTCCTGACAATGGTCTAGTTTTTATGTTGCCCATGGAGGCTAGACTGTTAAAATTCCAATATAAAACTAATTTATACTTGACATTAATGAGTTAAGAAATGCTTTATACAGTACATCAGGGCAGGGAAAGAACTAAAATCAGATTATGTCTGAATACTACCATTATGTACAAAAAATAAAAAATCCTTTCCCAGCCTTAGCCAAGAGCTAGTACAAAACTCTATGTTTTTAATGTTTATGTTAAGGCAACCATATTGCTTTCTCTTACACCATATAGAAATATGATAAAATGAAGGTAAAGTGGAAACATTTTAAAGGCATACACATCTGTTAAAGATTATAAAAAAAATTAGAGCGTTTTGTTATAAAATTATTAGTAGTAATTTCACTATCTCTTATTAAACAAAAAAATCATTCTGTGACTTTGAAGAACATTTTAAAAATACAAATAAATCAGAAAATGACCTTTTCATAAGAAGGAAAAAAAAAAAAACAAGTAAGGGTGACAGTTCTATATAGAAGAATTACTAAGTAGGTCCCAGAGAGACTGTGAACATGTATAGTGAATTCTTAAATCTTATTTTAATATGTATTATGTAAGTAACAGAGCATTTTTTAGGCTCAAAGTCAGTACTTATTTACTACTTTGATAAAACCACTAGCATAATGGTTTTTAAAAATTAATTTTATTTTGAATTTTTGTTTATTTTATGTTTATTTTAATATTATGGCAAAATATAAATTTCACACTTAAAACCAGGCTTATAAGTAAAAATCATTTGTGTGTATATTTTATTGATAATACATTCCACTTATTATTTTATCTAAAATATCTAATTTTATCAGAAATATTTTATTGAATGTTATTTTATTGCATAATATGATTTAAACTCATATGTATCTGTGAAAATATACTCACATCAGAAATAAATGTAGAATATTTTAGTAAAAAACTATGTGAGTGTACCCATGTTAATTAATAGATCATTTTAGGAAAATGTTAGTTTTATAAATCATGGAATTTATTTCAGTGAATGGTTTCTAACAAAGTTTATTAGCAAATACAAACTGTATAATATCCTTATATAAAATTAGAATATTTGATTTTTAGAAAATGCCACATATATATTATATATTTATTTTAATATAATGTTCAAGTCTCACTTAGTATCCTTTCATTATACTGTCCTCAAGCCAGGATTTGCTAAGACGAATTTTCATATGACTTCTCTTTCACAACACATAACTTTGACATGGGAGAAGAGATCCAACTGGAGGGTTAGGGTGGATTCAGTGTGTGCCTGGTTCATCCCCCTGAATCCCATGAAGAGATTATTCACCAAAGTGAATTTTACAAAATTCCATTTTTCATTTATATCACAGGAGGGTCAGAAGCTGGTTATGAGAAGAAAGTGGAATAGGTTGGGGAAAAGAAAATGAATAGGAAGATCTCTACTCTCCAAAGACAAATATCCTGCATATAAAGCAAAGGCAGCCAAAGAAGTTTGTGTTAGTTCATTCCAGAAGGGAGTTCTAAATGGCTTATAGTCTCAAGAGATGCAAACAATACACAAATACTTGCCTAATTACTATGTAAGGTAGTTTATGGAAATAGACTTTGTCATTAGCATAATTTAAAAGTTTATTCTTTTCTTTACACATAAATCTTATCATCAAATAAAGCATTATATTAATTTGTGGAAATAATCTTCAAGTTGCATATTGCTATATATACATATATTTTTCTGCTTTGGGGTATACGATTGATAGTGCAAAGCCAAAAAGAAGAACAAGATCCTAAGTTCAGCTTCTACACACAGCTTCAGTAGAAAATGTGTTCTGCTTTCATTGTAATTATAACATTATTATAAAGCTATGAAATTAAGGCGCTTTTTTTTTTCCAGTTCTATGATAGTATGCTTAGCAGAGAACAGTGATTTCAAGTCTGGTATTCCTGTTTGCATATAAATAAAGCCAGAGTCACAAACAAAGCCAACAACCTCACATACTTGCCTTCAGTGGTAAAGGATGGAAAGCCTGCCTGCTACCAATCAGCAAGTGGTTGCTATGGTTACAAGGTCAGGAAATATGCCTTTTCCCCAGTTGTCCAAGGCTTGCACATGTCACTTCTGAAACTATGAATTTTATATACAGGTCAGGAGATGCATACCAAAGAAATAAACAGTGAACTGGACCACAATGACAGCTAACGTTCAAACGTCCTTGGATTTTTAAAATATCTAGCCAAACACATTCTGTTATTTTGAA
>NC_137163.1:60528000-60595500 GCF_951394435.1 Stenella coeruleoalba | reverse complement strand
ACAGATTCCTTTGTGTGCGCTGTGTTTTCCAGTCTCTATTTTTCCTCTTAATTTTTTTTTTCCTGTAGTAAATAATGAGCTGCCGCCTGAAATCCGGCTTGCCAGTGGTCAGCTAATGGGTGATGACCTGTCCCTCCTTACTGCAGGAGAGCTGTCACCTTATATCAGTGACCCAGCGCTGAAGCTATTCCAGTGTGCTGTTTGCAACAAATTCACCTCTGACAGCCTGGAGGCCCTAAGCGTGCATGTGAGCAGTGAGCGCTCCCTCCCAGAAGAGGAATGGAGGGCTGTAATTGGAGATATCTACCAGTGCAAGCTCTGTAACTACAACACTCAGCTCAAAGCCAACTTCCAGCTCCACTGCAAGACTGATAAACATATGCAGAAATATCAACTGGTGGCTCACATTAAAGAAGGGGGCAAAAGCAATGAGTGGAGGCTGAAGTGCATTGCCATTGGCAACCCTGTTCACCTAAAATGTAACGCCTGTGACTACTACACCAACAGCGTGGATAAATTACGCTTGCATACCACCAATCACAGGCACGAGGCAGCCCTGAAGCTCTACAAGGTAAGCAGTGTCATCCATTTCTGTTGGCGCAGAGTAGAGGAGGGAATTAACTGTTTTGGAGCTTGGACCACAAATCTGCAAGTTAAGGAAAAAAGAGAGGAAAAAAAAAATATAGAAGGGCAAGAGCCACAGTTTCTGCTTCACATTGCTAAATGCAGAGCCTGTTGAAGTAGATGGAATCGGAAAATATATTTAAAGGATTTGCCATATGTCCCTTTTACACGTGTCTCCGTGGGATTGATCACTCTACTGGTTGCCCTGAAATAAAATCACTTTTCTGAGTGTTTCTGTATATAAAATAATACTCTTAAACCTCTTTTATTGATTGATCAAAAACAACATAGCAACCCTCTTAGCTAAGTATTAATGGCTTCAGAGAGCAGAGGACAAAAGTAGCGCTGCCTTGTGAGTGCATCATCTTTTGTTTGGTGACAAACAAGGATGATCCAAACACAATGTGTGGTTTTTGGGTTTTTTTTTCCCTGCAAGCTCCTGTTGGTATTGAGTAAAAACACACGCGCTCCCTTAGCATCAGTTGTCAGTCTCCTACTTAACTCTGTTGTTATTTTGCATGACTTTTCCCAGCTAGTAAAGTTTTTAACCCTCTCAGTGGGTGTGGCTCAGGTAAAAATGTTCATTGAATGGCAACTAGACTTTTAATATTACAGGGGAAAAATATATATATATACGGATGTAATGAACACACGCAAGCGATGGACATCATTTGTTACATACCCTGTCTTGACTTTTTCTGAACCCTAATTACTGGTTAATTTATTTTCTGCAGTTTGTTTACTGGATTGGCTGGATTGTCTTGGTTCATGTACAAATGTAACAGATTCATTTCTATGATG
Source organism: Stenella coeruleoalba (assembly GCF_951394435.1). Lineage (NCBI taxonomy): Eukaryota > Metazoa > Chordata > Mammalia > Artiodactyla > Delphinidae > Stenella > Stenella coeruleoalba. The sequence continues at coordinate 60,594,075 of NC_137163.1, read as the reverse complement.
AATAACGTGGTAACTTCTAAAAACTTCTTTTGTCCAGAGGATATTAAAATTCAGAAAATAGGGGCTTCCCTGGTGGCGCAGTGGTTGAGAGTCCGCCTGCTGATGCAGGGGACATGGGTTCGCGCCCCGGTCAGGGAAGATCCCACATGCCATGGAGTGGCTGGGCCCGTGAGCCATGGCCGCCGAGCCTGCGTGTCCGGAGCCTGTGCTCCGCAATGGGAGAGACCACGACAGTGAGAGGCCCGTGTACCACAAAAAAAAAAAAAAAAAAAAAAAAAAAAAATCAGAAAATATTGCAAACCATTAGTCATCGTAACAAGCTCTAAATATGATTACAAAATCCATTTTGCAAGTGTTATCTATTGATTTATACTAGAAATCAGTGATAACTATACTATCAGGAGGCAACCAGTGACTATACTACCTATGGCTCTTCTAACGCTCTTTCGAACTATAAACAGACCACAAAAAGAGCAGATTGTGGCTATCTCGAGCAGGGGCAAGAATTATTTATTTGGGTTGGCCTGCCACTATTTGTTTGGACTGTTTCTTGAAGTTCAAATCCTGCATTGATGTACTGAGCGTGAAAACCTAAAGTCGTGGTGTGAGAATTTGTAACGTTGTTCCTGTAATATCGGCTCTCCGTGGATCAATAATGAAAGCATTAGATTTGGGTTATAGAGTTTGAGGGGAGTACAGGCCCTGACGTAAGATGGAAAGCTTCTAAGTTGATGGTATTGCAAATGTAATATAATGGATTAATTGTATTATAATTCATAGCTTTTACAGCAACAGTTGACAGCCATTCAGTTGTCAACTTTTCTTCTGCTGATACCTGAACTATTAAAACTTTTAGAACACCTAGGAGAAAAAAAATAAACATTAAGTTTGTATAAATAATAGATCTCGACCCTGGGAGCTATGTAGAATATTCATGAACTGTGTTTGTATTCACACAGCCCCTCTAACACTTTAAATTAACATGTTGTGAATAGAAGATATAAATGTACAAAATTTTCTGTTTTATTAATATCATGTGGGAAGCTGAAGAAAGGTAGAGCGTTCCTGTTTATTTTCTCAGGAAAGGTTATTTAATCTAATTGACGATTATTTACACATGTGTATGTGTGTATTAAGTTTATCCATTCATTCCATGAGTATGGATTGACTACCCTCACTGTCTGTAGAGCAGTTTGCTAGGTGTCAGGGTTACCCTTGAAGTTCCTTTTCAGAGAGAGTTGGATGTTGTCTTTGAAAGTGTAGCAACCAGATGAGATTGAACTTGCTTATAGAGAGGGCCTTAAAGCAGAGAGAGCTTTAGATCCCAGAACCAAAGGCTATATGTACTCTTACCTTAAAAATGTTATGTCATATATAAATTGACTTTTCCCCCATCTTCTTTATTTGCTTATCTCTTCAATACCCAAATGTCCTTGTGGTGTGGTGTCTAAAAATGGTCAACAAACAAATAAGAACACACTTTGAACAAACTTACCTTGAATTAAAGGAAGATGGAAGAGATAAATATTGGAGCCATTGAAACTTGGTATTGGGCAATTGAACTATATTATTTTGCATTAGCCTTCAAGGAGCATTCATTCTTTCTAGAAGTCACTAGAAAAGTTCCTCCGGAGTAGCAATGTGTTGAGGATGCTGTTTCTAAACTGATTTACAGGAACTGAGTGAGTCAGATCCAGAGGATTTTCAAGTGCAGTAATGAGGATATTAGCAAGCTTGGTCGGCTTGTGTCGGCAAAATAAAATTGCTCCATAAGTAACATTAATTGCTTTTAAATGAGACCCTAACAAATTGGCCTAGGCCTGGAAAAAAATGATGGTTTGTAATATGGCGAAAATATTAAAATTAGACTTAAAATGGTGTCTGAGCTAATGACTAGATAATAATCGCCTATATAAAATTCATTTTCATTAGGAGTTTAATTTACATCATTTTGCATCGTGAATTATTCAGACTTCAAGGGAAAGTGACAAGTAGCAGTTAAAAGACAAATACAGAGCTGGGAGTAAACAGCTCTTCTCCTCATTGACAGCATATTGATTCATAACACTCCAAATGTGGGGATCTGTCGGGGCAATTTGAATAGGCCACTTACCACTTGCATGGTCAGCCTGAAGCAGTATTACCTCAAAGATGTGTGTGTCCTTATTCCAGTTTAAGGAGGTTAAAGGTTAAAGGTTAAGGGGTAGCTTAAAAGCATCATCTGCCTAGCTGCTTAACTTTAACCTGATCAATTTAATGAAAATCTGTTTTACAGATGTTGTTTTAATGTATTTGGCAGGATTTAGGCAGCTTTAACATTAGACGTATGCTAGTAAAAATTATTTCTTTATTTGACCAGAACAACACCTTTCCTTTCATGTTTAAGGTAGAAGGGCTTGTGGGTTACGGTATTTTGGCAAAGAACCCAGGGGCAGAATGTGTTGATGATTTTTCCATATGGACTCAGAAAAAGAATACCTTTATGTCTATTGCTAACGATGACTGCAAAAACAAACAAAGCTGTGTTCATTTTCTGGCAGTATTCTTTACCTTAGGATTTTTTTTTTTTAAAGGAATTTTGTTATTGTTAAGAAAAGCTTACTCCTTTCTTCAGGCAAACTTCTCTGAAGCAGTAAGCGCTATTAAATTTTGATACTCTTTTCCTCTGGAAATTTTAAAGATGAAGCAAAATTGGGCTAGGAAATTCAAACGATAAAATGAAACTGCAGGGCTTCCCTGGTGGCGCAGTGGTTGAGAGTCCGCCTGCCGATGCAGGGGCGCGTGTTCGTGCCCCGGTCTGGGAGGATACCACATGCCGCGGGGCGGCTGGGCGCGCGTGAGCCATGGCCGCTGAGCCTGCGCGTCCGGAGCCTGTGCTCCGCAACGGGAGAGGCCACAGCAGTGAGAGGCCCGCGTACTGCAAAAGAGTTTAAAAAAAAAAAAAAAAAAGGAACTGCAGATTGACCTTAATCTTCTGTTTTAACGTCTGAAAGTGTGTTTAAAGTGAGGTTAATAAGTATTGAATGCATAGATGGCTACAATCAGTGTTGCAAGGTAAAGTGTGTGTGTGTGTGTATGTGTGCGTGCATCTGTATATAATGCCAACACAGTGTTCTCAGCTCAGCACTTTATTAGATTTGATTATGTTTTCCCAATTTCAAGCCTCTGCATCCTTTACAAATTTCTGTCGATTGATATTCACATAATGAATCCTCAATAAATATTTGTAAGATGAATAATGGACTAATGCATGAACTGAGACATATTAAAGAAACTCCTTTACTTCCAACCCTCATTAAAAAAAGAATGCACTGCAATTTGGTCTACCCCTTAAATGATCTCAATCCTTTTCTAAAGTGTCCAGTAAAAAGATTCAATGAAAACCACTTAGCACTACATGTTCCAACTGAGAAAGAACAAATAAGACTCTGGTAATATTTCAGATTTACAGTTTACCTTATTCTTGCCTTAGAATGACCGAGACTTTTCTGGCCAGCTGATTGGTTGATCACCATCCTGTGCAGGGCATGCAATAAGCTTGCCACACCTGTGCTTTAGCTGCTTCGATGATATTATATTGTATTTTTAAGTGAGGTGTTCACAGCTTCGCTGGTTCAAAGTCAAAAGTTTAATTATACTAGTTTTTTTTTTCTTCCTGCATCTGCTAGTTGTGAAGGAGAATCATCTGTCTGAATTCCATAATGCTGTTTTCATATTTGGATTTCAAATTGTCTGAGGGCAGTGAATGAATCTCTTGTCTCCATGGTGAGCAAAGGACGACACGTGGGATTTAGTCCTAGGTAACTTTTAGTGTAACATTCCCCCAAGGAATATTTTTGGAGTTTTCTCATTATCCATGTTATGGATGAAAGAATCCGGGTTAAGAACTAAAATCAAGGTGCCGGGGAGGGTCACAGAAGAGAATGCAAAAACCATGCTGGGCAAAGTATGTGGCAAGGAAATAAAAAATGGAATAATTAGCTTCACCTGCCTTTTCAGCTTTTTCTTTTTTTTTTAACTGGTAGGAAATAATAACCCAATCAGTTTGGAATTAATAAAGAATTACAAGCATTTTCATTTCAATAGGCCTGAGCCCAACTTTGCAATTTAAAATCAAATATACCCGATATGTACCATCTCAATTATTGAACTGTCATTGTCCCAGTGCGATGGTAAAAGAGGTTAGGAGATTGCGTGGTACCCATATGCATAAAAGTCATTGTGCAAAAGGAAATTGGAATATGTGTGTGTATCTAAAAAAACAAAACAGGTTTTTCTTAATCTTATTCTAGTCATTTGTTTAGATGAAGAAAGCTGTTTTCAGAGATAAACCAAAGTTCTTTTTTTCTGTTGCTAAACATTAACGTGAAGATGGAAAATTTTGCACTTTTTGTGTTAGTTTCAGATTTCTGTTCCTTTCAAGGTTGAAATGCAGTGTGAAATTTAATTTCAGTTGCAGGATTTATTTTTTAAAACAGTAATGACAACTCAAATTATTCTGTTGTATTCTCATATAAAAAGACAAGGCAGAGGTTGAGAAAACCAGTTTCTGTAGTAGAAAAATACATGCTTGCCTAATACTTATAACTAATAAATATACAGATCAAATAGAGGTCAGCTGGTTAGCTAATAGCAACTAATAAATCACTAGTGTTTTCAGATCACAATGTAATTGGCCAGCCCTACTACTATGTCTACTTCTGTTTTTAAGCTTGACATTTACTGAAGCACAGCCATGTGTTGGAACACGGCTACTCCAGCACAAATATGGGCATTCTCACTGCATTCACATGGCAAGAAATATATACTACATTAGGAGCTGAGAACCCTGTTCGTATTCCACTAGGAAGAAATGACCAAAAATATCTGTCTATCCGGATACATAATAGATAGATAGATACACATATATAGAGACATATATTGATACATACCAATCCCTAGAAGGATTACTTTAGACCAGGTATTAACAACTTATTACATCCATGTCAGGATAGATAAAATGATTTTTAATGTGTGAAATTGTTAACAAACCCAGACGAAATTTAAAGAAAGCAAAGCGTGTCATTGGAATCCTCTTATTTTATTTCTGACACGTCTTTCCTTAACTAGTGCTACCATCTCCCCACACACCAGGCACACGCCGTTATTCTCTTCTCTCTTTTGCTGAAATCCTTACTGTTTTCTCATCTAGAACTTCTCTTCATGGAAGTACTCCGTGTTGTGAGATTACCTATCTAATTCCCCAAAGAAAATGAGCATTCCTTTCATTAAGGAGGAAAGAAGCCTTTTTCATAAAAGCAGAGTAGTGCATCCAAAGGTGTAAATGACTTTCAGATCTTTCCTAAGGTGCATTTGGTTTTAAAGGAACCGCTCGACCTGGAGGAATTTCTAATGTGTGAGGGGGGACGGTGGTTACATCAGGGATGGGGTTGTGATAGGGCGGTACCCCACCCTAAGAGCTTCCTGCATTTCCCTTCTTCCGGATACACACACGCACGCACACACACACACACACACACACACACACACCCCACACACACATATCACACCCAACCGTCCACTTCAGAGAAGCAGTAAAAACTCTGGCACTACCATTCATTTCACTCCAGGACCATGTCAACTCAGACTTTGGGATTTATGTTACTGTTTTTGTATAACTTGTGCTCATTCTGTCTCATGTGAAGTGTAGGTATGATTTAACCCAAATTAATAAATCCCTATGTGTCCCCCAACCTGAGGTCATTTAGGGAATGCAGACAAAGGTGTTATATCTCATAATGAACGTGCTTTCCCTGTCTGTTTCTTTGGCTTCCACGTAACCATCCCTGTCAGTGGAGCTCGTTTAAAATCGCTGAAATGTTCAGATGGGTCCTAGGACGCCACGCGGTAAGGCGGCCAGAGTCATATGTTAAGCAGGCCTTGCGCTGCCGAAAGGGTCTTGGCCCGGCGGGGGGTGGGTGGGGGGAGCTGGCATGTGCATAATGACCACGGTTCTGCTTCCAGAACATCTGGCCGGCCTGCGATCTACTGGAAATGCTTTACCAAGTTCGCTTGGAGTCTGAGCCTCTGCTTAGGCTGAGTTCAATTAGACGTGGAGATTTGTTCATTATTCAGATAATTCAAGCCTTCAAAGGCACTTCTTCCCCCCAAATTATCAGTGTATTGCGGGAGAGCTTATGATGATATGATTATTCAAAAGAGGAACAACGATGGGGGCTCAGCCCCCAAGAACCCGTTAGGAAGATTCTGTAACCTAGGAGGAGTATGGTGATTGACGTTCTGTTTGCAGAATGCCCAAATGACATCCCAAGTTCTACTTCTAATAAATACAGAAACGTTCATTAAGCACTTCCTCTGGGCCAGGTTTTTAAATGTCTCTGTTTATGGAGGTTGTGTCCCATTAATGAGGAAGGATACAAACCATCTTCTCTAAGGTGATGCTTCCTAACTCACTCTGTTCTTCCAGTGTGGCAGGGACATTAATCAAATTAAGGGTTGAATCCATATACTAGCCCTTGAAAACTTCCATGCTTTTTTTCAACAATGGTTGGTCAAAAGGCTGAGTGTGACTCCTTTCTTGGGTCATCAGTAGATGTAGAACAATGTCACTTGTATATCTTGGCTGACTCATTGCTCTCTTGCAGTGTACAACTTTGTTAGTCAGTTTCAGACAAAGGTTATGGTGGGAATTACAGCGCAGGATAGAGCTTTTCTATTTCTTGGACCATTTATGTTGTTCTTTAAACATGAGGATGGTGCCACTGATGCATTGCCTAGAAAATGAAGAAGAGAACCACTTACTAAAGAATGCAAAATGGGGCTTCCCTGGTGGCGCAGTGGTTGAGAGTCCACCTGTCGATGCAGGGGACGCGAGTTCGTGCCCCAGTCTGGGAAGATCCCACATGCCGCGGAGCGGCTGGGCCCGTGAGCCATGGCCGCTGAGCCTGCGCGTCCGGAGCCTGTGCTCTGCAACGGGAGAGACCACAGCAGTGACAGGCCCGTGTACCACAAAAAAAAAAAAAAAAAAAAAAAAAAAAGAATGCAAAATGTGTCAGATTATAACTTCAGTCAATTCCCTTGTAGAACCAGGATGCTACTTTAGTTTGAGTCTTGGAAGTTTGAGTCTTGGAAGATCTTTCTAACTTCAGTCTGCAGTACTGTCGAGAATTCTGCTTAAAGGTAAATTATTGTAATGACAGTTCTGTATTATCACAAATAACACTTACATGTGGCGACATTTCATTTCGCTCGGTTTTATAATATTTTATTAACACTCTAGGTTTCCTAAAGGGAAAGTACTTCTGCAGCTTTGACTATAATACGTACATATATTAAATATGTATATGTAAATATAAATGTGTATTGAGACCATATTCTCAATATTTTATTGATACAGATTTTCCTAAATACTTTCTTTCATTGGAAATATTAGGAAGCATAGAATATACACTTCTCTCTCCTTGTTGCTTAAGGGATAAATGTTAGGGTTATATTTTCTGATTACTCAATTTTTAGGGAGTTGTGTGGAGGACGGTTAGGGTTGAAGAATTCTTTGTCCCTGGATATCTGCTGATAAAAATTAGTGGAATGCAGTGCTGAGGATGGAAAGAAATGAGCTATTGATAAGTCCAACTGTATTGCTTAATTCGAGTTTGGGAGGAAAGCTTTACAAGTTTCACATACTGATTTTCAGTCCATGATTATGTGTCTTGTGTCGAGAAGAGCCTCATTTATAGCTAGAGTTGGTAATTGACTGTCTTTGTATGATTTACAAGCTATTGGAAAGAATCTCACCAAAACTATCCCTTCTTCTGATGCCAGTCTGTTGTCGGTGAAACTGTATTGATACTTGACTTATCCATTTATCAATGGCACAACTTTTTGAACAACAATCGTAAGTTAAAGCATTTTATGTGCATTATCTCATTTACTTTTCCCAACAGTTATAGGTTGTTTTTCCCATTAAGACATATGAGGAAACTGAGATTCAGAGCAAAACTCCTTGTTCAAGTCCTCACAGATAGTAAGAGCACGTGCTGGGGTTCTCACTCTGGTCTCTTTTCAACCCAAGCCTTCACCTACAGTATAAAGCTTTGCTAATGAAAACGTTTTGTTGTAATACTTGAGAACAGGGAGAGCAGGGAGTGCAAAAGGAAGAGAAGGGCTGGGGGCCTCAGAGACAAATGACCGTTTTGTCCAGGGTTAGTTATTTTGGAGCCCACCTTTATCCCTTCGAGTTACAGATTCCCTTAAAGACACTGCAGATGCAATGTAACATAAGAGCTGGCTGGTAGGGTTTGCACCCACGATTGCAGTCAACTGGCGTGATGAACTTACACCTCTTGTGGGCATCTCCAAGCCCGAAGGAGAGACTGCTGGTTCAAACTGTTACCTGACTCTTTCCTATCACAACAGAATTCTTTCCCTTTAAAGAAACTTTCCTTTTGCTGGCATTTTGGGGTGTTTGGTATATTAAATAGTAAAGGACTCATAGAATATTTATCACTTCGAGTGCCTGAGCTCTCAGTGTTTGCAAGTTAAGCACCTTTGGAAGCTGCCTTAATTCATTCAGGTCACCAGGGTACTTCAGAAGTAATGTACTAAATGGTACCCTGCTGACCTGAAAGATGGAATGTGCCTCCCTAAGCATTTAACTTCCTACATAGCAACAAGTAAAGCACCGTCTGCTCTCTGCCCAGGACCTGAGTCTCCTCTTCCCTCTTCCTGACATCCTTATAACTACTGGAGAAAGTCCTATTCATTTGCTACGTAACTAGCATTTTAAAAAACTTATCTTGTTTTGAATTATTATTATTATTATTTTTTTTTTTTGCGGTACGCGGGCCTCTCACTGCTGTGGCCTCTCCCGTTGCGGAGCACAGGCTCCGGACGCGCAGGCTCAGCGGCCATGGCTCACGGGCCCAGCCGCTCCGCGGCATGTGGGATCTTCCCGGACCAGAGCAAGAACCCACGTCCCCTGCATCGGCAGGCGGACTCTCAACCACTGCGCCACCAGGGAAGCCCTATTATTTCTTTAACTTGTATCTTTTACTTCTTACTTCGATTCATTTTGTTCCAAGCTTCCAGGAATTTTCTTTCCACCATAGGTTTCTAATGCACTCCCTTCCTCTCTGTCCTCCTCAAAATTTTGCTAATGATTTCAAGCAACTGGCCCACATCTTTTTAGAACTATTGACATGGACTTCCCTTAGAGATGCTTGAGGAAAGCTTGCCTTCCTGAATCTGGCTACTGATCCTGCAAAAAATTCTCAGTCATTGACACCAATGCAGTTGACCGTACTCATTAATGAAATATTCTTTTAATGGAAAGTAAGAATAGTCTTAGTTTTGAAGTGACCGAACTGTTAGCAGGAGAGAAGCTCCCAATACCAAAGCTGGTGTGTGTAAAGGATGCAAGGACATTTGGATAATTATGATGGGCGCTATCTTTTAAAGACTTTAACTATTTCTAACTATTTATTTGGCAGGCCTGAAAATAATACTAGCATGTGTCCTTAGAGCCTGAAGTCATTCATTGTTCAGTTGTGGGAAATCAGGTAGCAAGTCTGATTGCCATCACCTCTGGAAGAGTGTCAGTTTACAAAGTATCTCCTTTAAACTCAACATATATTCAGCACTTACCACTAAGTAACAGGGCAGGTGACACCAGACATGAGGGAAGGGGAGAATGATTCCCCAATTTACACCAAATAAATAGTGTCATTTTTTAAAATAAGATTAACATGCTAAAATGGAAAATATGTAAACAGCGGAATATACTTTTCAGAATTTATTTCATTTGGTGAATTGATATTACACAAACTTTGGAAGGGAGAAAATGCCTATGAGATACTATCATTGCTTTTTAAACAGAGGCCCCTCAATGTCTTTTGAGAAAGAATTTGACTAAAAGCAAGTTGTGGTTTAATTTATTTGTTTTGGTTTATTATAATTTTTATTAGCAAATTAAGTAATTAAAAAAAGCCTATCTGGATGGAACCATCGTACCAAGTTTTTCCATCATGAGTATTTCCTGAGAAGATACTCCCCAGGCTCATAACCAAATTCCTTAAAAATAGATCCAAAGAGAATTCATAAATAACTTTTTTTTTTTTCCCAGAGAAATAGAGTCTCTGGCTCTGTTAATTCCTTAAATAGTAGAAAAACTAAGATGGGTTTTATGAAGAATTCTTTAGTTTTTAGAGTATTCATTCTTAACTTGGCAATAGAATTACCATCAAGTCAGAAATGCAAAAATTTCCTATTGCTTAATAGTGTCGGTATTTACTTAGATGTATGTTTCAAAATAGACTCTCAGGTATAACATTTACTTATAAGTTCCTGTAGCATGTACTAGGTCATTTTATTTCTTCCTGTAGAACTGCAGCCCCTTTAAAAGTAATGGCTTCATAACTTATTGGAAAAGCATTGATACAGAATTACATCGAAATTGATTTTTTTTTAAAGTCTGTGAACACTTTTCTAAAAAGTGAACCATTTAATTCTTTATCAGTGGGTATAGAAGAATGTGGATATATTCAGTTCTCACGTGTTTGGTGATTATAAAGTCAAAATGCCACTACTCCAGTGATGTTTTCAGTATGTATCCAAGGAGACCTACCTATACCTATTTTGCTCAAACCCTGAAACAAATTGCATGCTCGTGCGCGCACGCGCGCGTGTGTGTGTCTGTGAGAGAGAGATGAGTGAGAATACAGTATACGAAGACTTATTTTAAAAAATTGTTAAAGATTATGAGTTAATCATTAACGCCTATTTATTTTGTTTTAAAGTAGAACTCAGAAATCTCTTCCTGCAAATTGTAAGTGTTCTCAGTCCCTAGAGGTAATAAACCTTTGATGATGTTGTGCAAGACTCGTCCACAAGCCCTGAAATCAGTTCTGTATGTACACATGACTAATCAAAGGTTCAGGGAACAGGTTATGATTTGGTAAAAGCGATAGGTGCTCCAGAAAGTAAATGGCCTTACCAACTGGGGGAGCACACTTAGCCTTTTTTCACCTTATAGAAGGCAGGTCCTAGTCCCACCGTTGGAGCAGGTATCCTTTTACAAAGGCTTGAGCACTAAGTCTTTTGAAAAGTTCTCTTTTAAAGCAAGGAGTTTCTCAAATTAATATCATCTAATTAGTACTCTACTCTTTTCTTTGCCTTAAAGTCACAACAGATACAAGACACTTAGACTCAAAAGTATCCTTGACATTCAGGGAATTAGGTAATCAGAACAAATATCTTCTTAAATTGATCAACTGTCAATGACCATAGGGGAAAATGATGAAATAAGAAGCAATCTCAATAATTAAGCATGAAATTATTTAGGAAAATGTGAGTAAAAGTCTCAAGAAATCAGTTCTAATATAGAAAAGGGAGGAACTAAAAGAACTAAAGTATAAAACCTACCATGTGGGCAGTGCAGTGAATGTTGAGGCCATTGTATTCTGGTTTTTTGCTGCTTTTTTTTTTTAAATCTTCAACAACTTTGTTGCGATTTAATTCATGTACCACGAAATTCACCCATTTAAAGCATCTAATTAAACGTTTTTTAGAATAGTCACAGAATTATGCAATCATCACCACAATTGATTTCAGAACATTTTCAACACTCCAAAAAGAAATCCTGTGCCATTTACCCTCCCCCCTCAATAATCCCAACCTTCCCTGTCCCAGCCCTAGGCAGCTACTAATTGCCTTCTGTCTATATAGACTTGGTTATCCTCAACACTTCATAAAAATGGAATCATACTATGCATGGTCCTTTGTGACTGGCTTCTTCCACTGAGCATGTTTTCGAGATTCATCCATATTGTAGCATGAATCAGTACTTCATACCTTTTTATTATGGAATTTCATAATAAAATAATAATAAAAACTTCATACCTTTTTATTATGGAATTTCCATTGCATGGATAAACTACATTTATTTATCCTCTCATCAGTTGATGGGCATTTGAGTTGTTTCCACTTTTGGGCTATGATGAATAACGGTGCTATGAACATTTGTGGATAGGTTTTTGTGTGGACATGTGTTTTCATTCTCTTAGGCTTATACCTAGAAGTGGAATTCCCAAAAGAGCAATCACTGGCATTAACTGGACTCAGTACTGCTGGTCACTTCTTATTTATACCTGATCAGCTTCTTTTCCCTTTCCCTTTAACAAATATTACACATGTTTATCACTCTTCTGATGCTCTTTATTCATCTTCTGCTCCATGGTCAACAAGTGCAGTGAGAAAAATTTGAACATTTATTGGGCACTTATTAGGTGGCAGGTAATCTTCTAAGTTCTTTAAATATATGAACTCATTTCATTCTAACAGCAAACCTATTAAGTAGGCATTATTATTATACCCATTTTGAAGATGAAGAAACTAAGGCGATGAAAGCTTAATTAATTTATCCAAGGTCACATAGCTGGTAACAGTGCCAGCTGAGTCAGGATTTATACTTGGATTGACTGGTTCCAGCAGCCACCGTCTTAAAGAGGACACTTTGTCCCAGTGAAGACACATTGAGAAATATGCCTGGAAAGGAAGGCCTTATTTGTGGCATGTAAGAGTATAACTATAATAGCTGATCTTTGGGAAGGACATCCTCTGAGAGGGAAAGAAAAGAAGTAATGATGAGATGGATAGAGATTTAGAGACTTTGGGAGGGGGTAGTGAGGGCTGGCAAATTAGAAAGATCACTGATAACATTACATAGTTTTTAGTTCTTTTTTATGTCAGAATGTAAACCATTATTTGGTTTATACAGTGTTCTTTGAAAAATGTTTATGAACTGAATTCTCCATATTGATTGAAAAATCGGTATATTTTATGATAATTACTGAAACACATTTTGTTAGATTGGTGTGTTAGTAACACACAAAAGCTTGTTTGTCCTCATTTCACGGTGCTAGTGAATAAAACAGACACAGAGGGTGTATGAAGCAGTTCCCGTCCTCAAGAAGCTCTGCAGGTTTTCGAAGAAACCATACAATGTGTTTTATCTGCGCTTTATTTTCCCTTGTGAATTGTCCCTAACAGTTTTTCTGAATTCCAGAAGTTTGTAGGGACATTTTTAGTCCTCTATATAACACGTTTTAGCAATGTTTACTCCTTTGTGTCGTCCAGAAAGTTAATATTTAGATTTCCTGTGGCATTTACGGAAGAAATTAGATTCCTGCCTTGCAAAACTTGGAAAAAGTGGCTGTTTGTTTCCACACAAGATGTCCCATTGTTGAAAAATAATGTGAAAAATAATGCACAGTAACAGTATAATTTAAATTTTCTCTCCCTCTTGCCTCCCACTCTCCACCTATGTGATGTTTTGTGAGCATGATTTTTATGTTTTCAGAGTAGTAAAGATGTGGATAAAGTGAAACATTACTCGGTGCTTTTTTTTTTTTTGCCAACTAGAAAGATTCTCTTTCTTTTTCTAGATATAAAAACAAAAATAGACTTGTTTCTAATAGCTAATCTAATTAATCAGTGGTAAATGGTCTTGATATTTTATCTGTAGATATTTCAGGCATCATCCTATTTTATTCAAACACTTACAACTGACCTTGACGTTTTCAGTTTCCAGAGACCTCCTGCTTACATGGGTAGGGTAAGGTCAGGGCTTGGGCTGACAGTGTTCCTACTGTTAGAACATGACATTGCATAATTTCTCCTTTCTGTTTTACTCTGAAAAAAGTTTTTAAGGAAAAGTTACGCAAGAAAATATGATAAGCTCTCATATTGTCTCAGGCTAAAAGATTCCCTAGAGCTGCTTTCTTGAGTCTGAAACACAGTGAGACTGAAAGATTGGATGACTATTTCAGCACTTACGTCCAGGAACACTGATGAACTTAATAAGCCTTGACAAGGTGGGTATCACTTTTGATGCCCTCCCATTATTAGTATATTGGGGGTGGGGTGCGGTGGGAGAGTGTGGGGTGATGTCTCAGAGAAAGGCAGTGGAAGATATGCCCATCTATCTCCCTGCAGCCCTCTGTAGCTCAAGAAAGTTTTAAAAGAGTTAGGCATTTTCTGTCTTTAAGCATCCAGCTGACTTTCTCACTCTTTATGTGGTTTTTGGCAAGCATTTCTGTGCCTTAGTTAATATATTAGTAAATGGAGGAAAAAACTCTCCAGTGAGTTCTAGAGATCTTAATTAAGGTACAGAAATAGCTTTGAAAACGCATTCTGAGATGAAAGCTTTTCTTATATGTGGAAAATATTACTCGTGTCTTGTCAGCACATCTACTCCATTGGCATTGCTCTTTGTACTTGGAGATAATTTCTTCTTTTCTTATTATTGGTAAGACACTTCCCTTTTTAATTTCTGTGAGTGCACTTGGTTACATTACTATATCTAGGACTTGTCTGTCATTCCTGAAAAGCCATTCTTAACTTTCTCCAACTGGCCTTCAATCGAAATTTGCTTCGAAGAGGAATGTAGCTATATTATACTCATCAACTTAAATATGGGTAAATATAGCTCAGAGAAAATAACTATTTGTGTATCCTTTTATGTGCTTTAAATTCAATATCCATTCTTTCTTAGAAGTTTGCCCGCAGAAAAGGAACTCTGTATGACACTTTTAAATACCACTTTTCAAATCTGCCAAACGTGAATGTGCAAATGTGTAATAGTAAGTGGAGCTCACACAGCTGAAAAATGAATGTTTAAAGCTTCTGTGTCTGGCATTAATTCGTTTCTGCCTTTTGGCTGCTACCACAATTTTTTCATCTGTAAAATGGGTACCGAGTTACCATTATGATTAGAAAGTCAGCATTAACTTAACGGTCGTTGAGATCTGGTCTACACGTAATCACCTGTCATTCTTAGAGCTGAATTTATTCTGAGCTTTAACAAGTATTTCATCTTAAATTGCTGAGGTAGTTGCACGTATTTATCAGGTTTCAGATTTTCCATTGTTTTGTTTAATCTGCAGATATATGTTTATGTATTTTTCTTGTAAACAGGAAGCAGGGTAATAATTGTATATAGAGAAATAGCTAAACCACATCTCTGAATCCCCTGTTCTTTATTTACTTATTTGACTAATCATGTCACTTAATCTTTTGATAGCCCACTCTGTCGGGCCCTGTGCTGGGGAATAAGGATATGGCATCAAACAAGACAGACACAGGCCTTTTGCTCTGGTAGAGCTTACAGTTTAGTGGAGGAGACAAGCATTAAATACAGAATCACGTATGAGGCAAAGAAACAATTATTTACCTTTGTGAACAAATAATATAAGTAGTTGTTTTTGATCTGGCACGTTTATTTGTGTCATTAGTACATAGGTATTTGTGTAAATCAAACTCTTCCTCTACTCTTGAAAGAAAGTGAAGAATTTGAATGAGACCCTGTATTGAGGTATTTAGAAAAGTAGCCGGGGCTGAACTGAATTGACTCCGCTAGGTATCGGCTGTCCTGTAGAAAAAGGCATTTATTTACCAGTGAGATTTGATCAGAGTGCAAGCACTTTTGAACTTGTTGTGGGGTGGGGGTGGGGGGTCAGGAAACATTTTTGTGAAAAGACATTCTGGAAACGGCTGCATATCCAGTTGACGGATTTGTGCGGAATGTGTGTGGAAGGCTGAATGAACTAAAGGTGAACATGAGATTCCCTGTAGGAACTTTCAAAACATACTGACGCCAAAGCTATCACCTCTGGGGGCGGGGTGCAACCCGGGATCTCTTCATTTAAACGGATGATACTGATCATCTGTCGGATTTGAGGATCACTGGACTAGGGGGCTGTGAAAGTCACCGTCGATCTGAAGACTCCTGAAACGGTAGTGACTGTGGAGGGTGTACTGAGCTGGGCTACATTAGCATCTGTACCTCCTTGTTCAGAAGAGGAAGCCGTGTCTTCCGCTGTCCCTTGTGTTCTCTCTGTTCATGGGCTAAGACTTTGCTAGAGTCTGTCAGTCCTGTGTACTCTGTCTGAGGAAGTCGTGGAAGGCATAGCCCTCTGTCTTGCTCCTGGTTTTGCCCCTAAGGACAAAAGTCTGACCTGTTTTGATATACAAAAAAAAAAAAAAAAAAAAAAAATCCCATTTCAGTAGGAAAAATGACAAACCTTTATAAAGAAAACCTTTTTGCACAAAACAGCTGTTTTTTTGCTGAAAGTCTGGCACTTTAGTGAACTGTCGGGCCAAGAAACTACTCTCTCAGTCCAGATGTCGGTTAAAAAAAAAGAAAAAAATCTAAGGCCCCTGGATTGAATTTTGGAGGAACATCTTTGCTGGTAAATTTTTGGAATCATGCGTTGCCTCATCATAGTTGCAGAAATCCACTCTCCTCGTACACAAAGATATCCCCAGGCAGCAGATATATCGTCTGTTTTCTGAACAGGAATCTTACAGGTCTCAGGAGAGTCAGCTTCCACAGGCTTGCTGGGTTGTACGCTCATTTGTAGCTCTCTGTAATGATTCTGCAATTTCTCATTTTCTTGCTATTCTAGGAAGGCAGATCCTGAGGTTTGGTTTTTTGGAGTTTTGCATATTCTCTTTCTTTCTCGCCATAGAGGTGGATATAAGTGTATGTGTGTGGGTTGTGTGTGAGGGGTGTGTGTGTGTGTGTGTGTGTGTGTGTGTGTGTGTGTGTGTGTAGGTATAGATGTGTGTATGTATGTTTGTATATCACTTTATCTTGTTTATGAGAGAGAACCATGTATTGTTTCATCTATAATTTGACAATTTTCTTTTAATGATATCTGTACTTTTCTTTTCTCCCAAATATAGCATCTAATACAGATGCACTGGAAGCTACAATGACAACCAGTGCTAAAAAGAAGCAAGTAAATACAGTGATCAATTTCATAAGCAACAGAAACTATATTGTCAGAACACACAACCCTGGAAAAGTTATTGTATTTAACCACTTGCATGTTAAAGACTAGATCTTTGTCTATTTCATAAAGAAATACCTTTTTTTTTTTTTGTAGATCAACTTGAAATAATCAATCAGTTCTGTGCTGACCCCTGATCTACTGTAAAATGCCAATGCCAAACTGTATCTGAGTCCCACTGGCCATATAACCTGTGTCCCACAAAAGACCCAGATAAAACAATCCCTCTTCCCACCAACTGAAAGAGCAAGCTAATGAAATAACTGAGTTATTTGCTTAAAAAAATAAATCAATCCAGGGCTTCCCTGGTGGCGCAGTGGTTGAGAGTCCGCCTGCAGATGCAGGGGACGCGGGTTCGTGCCCCGGTCCGGGAGGATCCCACATGACGTGGAGCGGCTGGGCCCGTGAGCCATGACCGCTGAGCCTGCGCGTCCGGAGCCTGTGCTCTGCAGCGGCAAAAGCCACAACGGTGAGAGGTCCGTGTACCGAAAAAAAAAAAAAAAATCAAACCAATCACTTCAAGATCTTTCTATTAATTTGATTGGCTAGATCAGTTACTTGAGTCCAGCTGATGCATATAGATCAGTGCAGAATAGAAGTTTCCTGCCCTGCCTGGGCTGAGCCTCCAACATTTGGTTATCTAAGGATGATGTTCTGTGAGCGCACATAAGTGTATATAAACCTTTGGAGGTTTGTGCTCAAGTAAAAAACATAGGACAGTGTTACATGTTTGTTTGACCTAGAGCGTTTTGCTCTACGATGATGGACATCTCATTTGCCTGTGCCAGTATGAATGCAAGGACATTTCATAGTCATAATCTGTTAATACCAGTTAGCAGTGTCACAAATTAAAGCATTAGTGGATTTGTGTTGCTTGAGGAAGCAACTGATATAAAATGCCAGGAGGCTGGAGGAGTGGGGTAGTTGATTGTAACATAATTCTACATACCATGGGGTCTCCGTGCCGGTGGTGTGAAGCCTCGGAGTACACCTTCACAGGGAGATCAAATGAATAGTTCAGTGGACAAAAGATATATCATTAAGATGCATTAGTCCAGATACATCCTCAAGGGAAAAAATTCTGGTGACTAGAAGACAACAAAAACAAAAGAAGATATCCTTTTATTCACAGAAAAAAGAAAGATTTTACTATGTAAGAAAACCCAAACAAACCAAAAAACTGTTCATTGTACAGACAAAAAGTTCTTCCCAGCATTTGAAGAAGTGCATTTTCTTTTTTTAAACTGAAGTATAGTTGATTTACAATGTTGTGTTAATTTCTGCTGTATAGCAAAGTGATTGTTATACATATGTATACATTCTTTTTTATGTTCTTTTCCATTATGGTTTATCGCAGGTTATGGAAGATAGTGTCCTGTGCTATACAGTAGGACCCTGTTTTTTCTCCATCCTGTATGTAATAGTTTGCATCTGCTAATCCCAAACCCCCAATCCATTGCTCCCCCACCCACCCTCCCCCAGAAGAAGTACGTTTTCTACATTTGCATCGTTTTGGGCCTCTACTCACTTAAATAAAAACTTAATGATGGTTTTCAAAATATATTTTTTACAGGAAATGTTAATACTCCTGTGACAGAGATTTTGACCAAATCATTAATGTTGATACTATCATGAAGGACACGTAACTCTCTAATCAAGAGAGCTGTCACCTGGGAATATGGAAACAATTGCGTAAATTATGGAAGGAATATGAGATTAAATTTCCTCTTTAACTTTAGTAGTGGTTGAAAGAGTCATGCATTTATTACTGTAGCGCATTTTGTATTTGCCTAGGCATTTAAATGATTTTTCATATTTCTCCCTTTTTAGCCTAGATTGTGGATATATTCTGAGAGAAAGTTAGAGGGACTAACAGTTACAGAGAATGAGAACCCGTGGTTAAAATTATATGCACATTGAACTACAATGAGGGTATTAAAAGTATTTCATCCCATTTGTAAAATATCTTCCGTGACTATGAAAGGGCAGTATTTTTCCAATTATATCTGCTTTAGCCTGCAACTGGATTACCTTATAAGAACTCTTATAAAGCAAAGAGTCCCAAAATAATTGAAAGTGGAAGGACAGATAAGCTGGGCGTATAAAGGCCCTGAGCAAACTTCTCTCAATAGCATTCGCAGGACAGGAAAAAAAAAAAAAAGTTTCTCTTAACTCCTGCTCAGGCCCAGGTGACCACTTTAAGCCTTAGCATCTGGTTGCTTCTTATTGACAGGGAGTACCTACTGCATAATTTCTAGCTCAATTCTCCAGTGTCTGGAAGATTGCATTTTGACTCTCCCCAATATTAATAACCAGATTCGATCTGAGGCCTGTCCAAGGTCAGGTGGACGGGCCAGGTGAGCCTGTTTGTCTGTGTGCAGGAACTGTGACATCTACTCAGAGTGACAGGTGTTAACCTTCAGGCCACCGAAAGGAGCCTCTTCCTGCTGGGAACAAAGAACCCCAGGGGCTGTGGCTGCCTACTCCTCCTAACACCCACCCCCGTGCTCATAATATTTTCCCACGTGATACACTGTTGAAGGAATGCATTTCAGAAGAGGTAAATGATTAAAATCAGCTCAATAAAAGCAATAATATCTATTTGCATTCTTGTTCAGAACTTTGATTCAGATTTGACAGTGTTTTATGTGGATTGATATTGCACGGCTTTTCCTTTTTTTAGGTGAACGATGCAGCCATGCTAGAGCGTGGTATGGTTATTCCTGAAATGCCCCTCGGTTTTGCAAGTAAATTAGTACAGAAGCTCTAGAGTATGGGGTAAGACATATTTTAGAAACCAGATAAACAACTCTGGAAGCTCCAGAATTTGTAGTATTCTACTATGAAACATATCAAATAAACTCTTTTGGAAAAAAAAAAAAATCTTGCCTCTTTCTGGCTAAAAATTCCTAAGAAGCTATTTGATTCCTAATTGATTTTCTACATCAGTTGTTCATTGAATAGATAAGTAGTGCCTGTGATATTTGATTACAGAGCAAGGCACCCATTTAACCTTCTGTTCTTTCCAGGCCAGGATTTCAAATACAATAGAATGTTCCTCCCCAAGGCTCAGGAGGATTAGACAGCTAGCAGTAATCCCTGATAGGCTGAAATAGACCTGATAGAACTTCACCTCACTTGTTTAGGATTACGGTCATGAATTCAGCTCACCCAGCAGCATTAACCCTTTGCGGACTTGGGCTGGGCTGCTCTATCAGTAAAAGCAGTAAGTAAGCAGAAACCTATTAATAAATTCTAAGCAGTTACATCTTACTTCTTGACAAAAGCATAATAATTTTTTTTTTTTTTTTTTTTTTTTTTTGCTGTACGCGGGCCTCTCACTGTTGTGGCCTCTCCCATTGCGGAGCACAGGCTCCGGACGCGCAGGCTCAGCGGCCATGGCTCACGGGCCCAGCGGCTCCACGGCATGTGGGATCTTCCCGTACCAGGGCACGAACCCTTGTCCCCTGCATCGGCAGGCGGACTCTCAACCACTGCGCCACCAGGGAAGCCCAGCATAATAATAATTTTAAAGTTAGGACAGATGTGTGCTCTACACTGATCTGCCAAAATTTTCTGTCTTAAATATGTCTCGAGATTTATATTACTTTATCTTCTTAAATATAATTTTGTTTCAGAAACTTTATGAAAAGTTCTGGTTCGTGGAATAGCTTTCCCACCACGGTCATGCTAAAATCATCTTGTGGAAGCGAAGGATAAATAACTTCATATAAAGTAGGCCCTTGATGTTCTAGGTTAACTGGAACCAAAGCAAGTAGGAAAATCCCCAAACCTCATTTTAGCCAGTGGTTTCCAGTCTCTTCCTTTTCATTTCATAGAGCAAATTCCATAGGTTTGAGTTGAATTCTCTCTCTTTCCCCTCTGGGGGATATGAAAATGAGCTGAGAAATGGCCAAGAGGCAGGAAATCAGTGGGGGAAAAAGAATTTAGTTAAAAGGTATAGTTAATCCATAGATTGGAAAGTCAGCCCATGTTAATCAAAGAGATGCAAGGAAGGGCATACGCTCTTTCAACGCTGGCAGCAGTACTGGCCTTTATCATGGTTTTTAAATAATTTACATTGAAATCTGCTCCTGACACTATTAGGCCATCAAAATAAGTCCCACGCAAAGTCACAGGTTTGAAATGGGTGATTAGTGACAACGAATCTGGAAGAATCCCCCCAATCGTTATGAAAGTGATTACCCTGAATCATCCAGGTCTTTTTGTGTTGACTCTTTAAAAATTCATATTCACAACTACTTCTATTAATTATTGAAATAAGTGATTCTGGTTTGGATGATTAGAACATTCCCTACCATGTTCATAGGTTTTAGAGAAATGTAAGTTTTACTTGAGAGACTTAACCGCCTAATAATGTTGTGATGGTGACTATGACCTCATTGCCTATGGTAATATTTCAAGGTCAGAGATAATTTAATGCTAAAGCGTTGGTCCTTCCCCCTCCTTTCCTGAAATTTCTTTTGTTAGTGGTTCTTAAAGGGTTTAATTAGAGCAAACATTTGTCTTTATTAAAACATTTTAGTAGAACAAATACAATCACAATAAAAGGACAACTATGAAGAATTTTTGGAAGCATTTGCATTTGCTGTCCTTTACCACATTCCCTGCCCTAAAGATTTACTGCAGTGGTAATGATAGCCAACATCAAGATTACAAGAGGAGAAATATGGTGCGTACCTTGTGCTTTGAAGCTTAGCTTTTTGTAAGAACTAAAAAATAAATCCAGTGAGTAAATGGATGAGATTAAGGCTGAAGCAATGACCCTGCTCTAATAATAACATTTTGTTTTTGTTTGGTAGAGAGTGAAGAGGTGCCGTGAAGTTGTGACTTGAAATGATTCTGGCAAATCTTTAATTAATCCTTCATTTTAGTTACTTTTTTATACAAAATATCTAGTTGTCCTGGTTTTAAAGAACAAAAGATGATTTCTGTTGTTCCATTTAGGTGACATATTATTCCAATTAATTGGAAAAGTGCTCCCATGGGATGGATGACTCGAGGATGGGGCCTCTTAGACTTGGTCTCTTACTGTGGTCCTGGATTTGCCCTTTTCTCCTGACATGCTTTTACATATGCTGTTGCTGAGATTCCAGTTCTTTGTTGTATGTTATAAAATTCTATTGCATCAGCATGAACAAAACAGAAATATTATAGACGTGAACCTTTCACCCCAAAAGACATATAACAGATTGAAAAGCTCCAGACCAGGGTAACAAGAATGCTTGCAGGCAGCATGGATGGGTTTACAGATGACTAAAAGCTGGTATTAATAAATCTCAAAAGGAGAAGAATAGGAGCAGAATTTACTGAAGTCTATGAAATAATAAAGAGATGTGAAGCTAGGCCATGTGCCTCTTTGTACTGTGTGTCAGAAAGAAACTGGAAATCCTTCCGTGTCACTGGGAGCAAACACATTTCAAAGTGACAAAGGAGAACTTGGTGTTTGTTTTCCTATTTGTTAATAAAAAGTAATTTACCTCTGGAATAATTGAGTTAGAAGATTCTGGAAAAACTAACTCATCTTGGAATCGTAAGGATAAAGGAGACCTTGAGGAGACTTCTCCCTGGCAGACAGGCAATATTAAAACCATCTCCCAACGAAGTCCATCTGTATTATTTTTAAAGAGAAGGAACTGGTTTAGTTGCGGCCAATGGAATGCTTTGTGACCACATGAACAAAGAGATAATAACTGAAGAGTTTAAAACTCTGAAGCAAAATTGATTCTGCTAACTTTGTTCACATAATATGCTGTTGCAAAAATTCTTAAGTTTTCTAAAAGAGTTTTGCCTCAATAGGGTACTTTTAAAGCCACTTTTTAAGATACCCTGGGGTATGCAAACTTAGTTAACACATGGTCCCTGACTTGGGGATGGTAAGAGATACCCACAAACTACTACTGCACCATATATAAAACTCCTACATTTTGTGTCAGCACAGAATACCAAAAATTCTATGTACCAAGGAATATTTTATGTCCACTGTATTATTCAGTCCTCCCGACAGCCCAGCGAGGTACAGGCAGTTACCATTGCAGTTGTATGGATGAGAAGATGAGATCTAGCAAGGTCAAGTGTCTTACCCAGGGTCATACAGATAGTTGAGGAGCGGGGGTGTGAATACAGATTTGTCTGCCTGGAGGCTGTGCTCTTAATCATTGTTCTTCACTGCTTAGCTTCTCTGAAGGCTGACATTATCAGTTGGGTCCAGGGACCCCTGGGGCATCCATTGGTGAGCTTCCGAAAACGAAAGGTGTGGGGGATCAATCTCCTGGATGTATAAAAGAATCTGCATTTTCCCATCAAGGAATGTTTCCATACCTCTTATAGATTCTCCAACCCTATAAATGTAAGAGCAAACATCCTAGAAAGTGGACACAGAGAGCTACAAAGTGGTGAGACTTTTTATTAGTTCCGGAGAGTATGGCTAACTGGGTAAAACAGGAAAAGGATAGCGTTTGGTTGGAATCTTACAGGATCTGGATAGGTGGTTGTCAAGTCTGGAAGTAGGGAGAAGGGGAAGAAGCCCATTATCTGAGTCAGAAAAGAGGTGATCGTCTCCTCCCCAAGTTACAACCGACTCAGTATCACTGTAGACATTTACCTTCTTAGCAATGGCAGACTGTGATCCAGACGTTAGTAACAGTGGTACATGCCCAGGGAATCCATGTTTTTTGTTTGTTTGTTTTTTGTTTTTGGCTGTGCCGCATGGAATGCGGGATATCTTGGTTCCCCGACCCAGGGCTCAAACCCATGCCCCTGTAGTGGAAGCCTGAAGCCCTAATCACTGGACTGCCAGGGAAGTCCCTGCCCAGGGAATCCATGGGTTTGAGTGTGCATGGGAGCTGCTCTAACTTCTCTCCCATTCAGTCACTGATCTGTAGATGTCAGCAGACATTTCATTTCAAGCATAACTGAAGGAATGCTGAGTTTCCAAAGTAAGTCAATCTGCTGTTTCATATTTTCAGGATCAGTAAAGTAGAACAATGCTCTCTCAAGCTGTAACAAAAATAGCATAACTGTATATTTCTGAATCAAAGGAATGAATGCTGGTCACACAGGAATTACTAATTTTAGCTAGCATCCTTCAAAGTGACTGTGAGAACCAATTTTTACTTAATGTGATAACTGTAGGTACCACACTTATGATCAGAGTTTTTGTAAGGAGTAAAATATATGGTAATAGTTCCTAATAAGTCCTCAGGTGCCATTTTTTTCCATAAAAATTTTGTTATGGTTGAATTCCTTTATCAAAGTATTATTATGTATGTCATCAGTATAAATGGGTTAATACAGGCATTTTCTGGTAAAGTAACTTTTTTCAAAACTGTTTTACTTTTTAGAAGGGCAGTCTGTTTTATGGGATATTTAAGTGTATCTGTGTTAAAGGAGTGTTCGTTGATAAATTATTCATATTCATAATATTTTATAAGTTCAAAAAGTTGTTCAAAATGAATGAAACGGCTACTGTCAATGTCACGTATATTTTGAGTGAAAACCATTTTTACCTAAAATTAAACATTCCTTTGGAGTTCTTGCAAAGCCAAGGCCTCGCTATTGGCCATAACTATACCGTAAAACTAAAGAAGTAAAACACAACGGTAGTGCCTTAGTTTATTTTCAGGATCAAAATGCAAAATAAAACGTAGGAAAATATGAAAAGCAATATTTTTCAAACATGATTTGCTCTCATAAAACAGTTGCAAAAATAAGGAAGGGCTTTTCAAAATGTGCTTTTGCCTCAGTATCCCTTTGGAGAATTCTCCATTCGTTTGTTTCTGAGGCTGCATTTCTAATAATGGAGCTGTCATTTTCTTCATTCTTGCCTTTCAGAACAAGGGTGGGGGAAGATTAAAATAATCTTCAAAGCAGACACCATTACACTGAGTGGACCCTGGCATGCAAGCTGCTTTTCTAAAGCAGCACATGATAGTTAAATATCCACTCAAAGCAGAGTATTTAGACAGAGCTTCATCCAGACTGTGGAGAGGCCTGGAATCATATATCCTTCTCTATGTCTAGCTCATGAAATAATCTAATACAATTGCCTTTTGTTTTTTAATTGCAGAAAGGAATCTGGATGTCCAGTGATTGTCAGGGGGAAAAAAATAGCGTTGTACAAAGCTTTAAATTAAAATGAAAGTGAAACAGTGTTAAGACCAGCAGAAAAGGATAGAGGTCTAGTCCATTTTTCTTGTGGGGAGTAAGCTCTCATATAGCTTGACTGGGCTGAGATACACTAGTGTGCAGAGAAGCTCACACTCCCCCAGTCTGTGCCCTGCGTGCACAGTGATCAATGGAGGCCCAGAGCCTGGAGGCGAGGGCGGGCAGGTGATGGACAGTAAGGATAATACCTTTCATTTAAAGGAGAAAAAATAATTTAATAACGAATGTTAAAGAACTGTTTTAAAACATGTCCTCATTTCAGTTTTGAGTCAATGCTACTTGTCAGTGCCATAAATAGCAGTAAAAAGAAAAATAGTCATTAATTTTAGTAAATATTCCTTTTGCACTATATTAAGGTATATTCATATGCTGTACTCTCATTTTAAGAGCATGCCCAGATTGGATTTTCTTTTTCGTAAATGGCCCTGATAAAAGTCAATCTTCCAAGTGTTTTACAGTATCATGGTCCCCAAACCTCAGTTCGGAAAGGCCCAGCTAATATGACACATGCTAATAAGAGACTGATTTTTCCTTTTTTTTTTTTTTTTTTTTGCGGTACGCGGGCCTCTCACTGCTGCGGCCTCTCCCGTTGCGGAGCACAGGCTCCGGACACGCAGGCTCAGTGGCCATGGCCCACGGGCCCAGCCGCTCCGCGGCATGTGGGATCCTCCTGGACCGGGGCACGAACCCGTGTCCCCCGCATCGGCAGGCGGACTCTCAACCACTGCACCACCAGGGAAGCCCTGATTTTCCATTTTTAATGTCTTATGCTGGTGCCAGATGATGTATCCAGCTAACCACTTTAAACCTTTCAGTAAAGGTTTGATAATAGATGTCATTATTGAATGTCCTCACGCATGCTCCTTTGAAACAAATGATCACCTATTAGAGGATAGAGACAAAACACATTTACTTGAATGAAATGGTTAATAAGGTACGTCAGGATTTGTTTTTATTGGTATTGGTCTATGAATACTTTATGTGCTAATTTAGGGTTTAGGAGTACTTAGTCATCCAAGCTTTCCAGTCTGAAAAAGGCATGTACCTTAAACGCCAGCCTTTAATGTTTAGAACATATTTATAAAACATACTTGTCCTCTTCTTAAAATTGAAAACATCTGTTACAGATTTTCTGTTAAAAAGTTATGGACGAGAGACCCTGGTGATGAGGCAGTCTGCCATTTTGAATGGGAATTAAGCTGACAGTGCATTCTGCACCAGTGAGGCCGTGAAAACAAACAAACAAAAAAGGCAGATGGTTCATTTAGTTTAGTAATTGTAATTTGTTGTTCATTAAAAGTAATTCCCACACAGGCATTCTTTATTCTGATACAGTATATGGAAAATTTTACTCTGGAAACCTGACCTAATAATTTTTTTCTTTAGCATAATTTGCAATGACGTCTGATAGGCAGTTGATTAGAGCAGAATGATTTCTTTAGAATGAAAATTAATTATAATTTTTGCAGCTTTCATTAGTCTGCTTTTGTAACTACCCGGGCTAAACAGCAGGGGTTTAGCCCTGAAATGCTGAGTATCACTGGATCATTTGCAGTTTAGTCTCCCTTTTAAGATGATTGGACCTTTTCATTGCAGTTTCTACATCTCCATCAAATGAGGCTTCTCCATAAAAAATTTCAGTGCACTTTGAAATATACTTGAATATACGTTTACAGTAGCAAAGTTAGTATCATACTACTCTAACATCATACTGTGTAGTCTTTTAAACATATTCATGAATAGAGGCATATTTTCATCTTCAGTGTTATATAATATGTTACAGGGATATTTCCTGAATTTATACCAATTCTTACAGTTGCACACAAATAGCAGAGATTTTAACAGTGGGGATTCCGTTCTTTAGAGACATGTGAAATTGTTTGAAATACAATTTAAAGGAAGGAACATGATGTTGACACTGGATTGATGATGGAACAGATTTATAGAGGAACCAAGTTTGTTCCAGTGTTAAAATCTGATTGATGTACATAAAGTGATTTCAGAAAATTATCTTCTAAAAGAAATGTATGTCTGACAAAATCAGTAGGTATATCCTAGGAAGGAATTTGATCCTTTGTAAGTGTATGCTATTTCTGCTGTGCCATTATGATATTTTTGTTATACACATCCACGTTGATATTAATGTAATTTTTCCAAAAGAAGATAAGAATTGTGGCGGGTTCTGAACCACCAGGTGAATTTATGCATTGGATTTATTTCACTTCGAAAAGTCATTGCACTGGACTTCAGATTTTAGAGTGTTACAGGAATATCCAAGAAATAAACACTTCTCTATCAAGTGTTTTTTAACCATGGACCAAAAAAGCCCATCTTTTCTCCCTTCATGAAAAAGCATTAGAATTCAATAGAACTAGCGAGATTTTGTTAGATATAATAGCATTTTAATGAAATTTTTGGTAGATATTTTTGCATTCACAACTTCTTATATCCAGAGTTCTAAATTTTCGTAATTAACTATCCAGGAAATGGTTTTCACACTGTAAAGAAAGTCTTCTGTTTTATAACACAATTCCTGTTTCTGTGGAATATGAACAAGACAGTGTTTATTGTAGTCAGAAAAATTGTTGGCATGATTCTGCATAAGTGAAGAATCTCTGGATTGTCTCAAAGTGTTAGCTGCCCATTTGCAGACAAACAAGCTTTTAGTGTGCAATTTAGGTCAATGGATCGAGGGGAGAAGATGTGTTTAGGCGACAGATTTTAAATCACCATAATATAAATATGCTTCCCTTTTCATCCGGAATTTGCTTTCTTTCAAGGTAATTTAGTGCAGCAGACATGCACTTATGCCTATCTTTGTAATTTTAGGGATTAGGATAGTGAGGATTAAATGCTGACCCTTAATCTTCAATATCAACTTTAAGAGCGAAATATAATATGCAAATGGAACACATTCATTTTGTGTTTATATATTTTAATCTCTGTAATTTAGTCTTAAGAAGATGGAAACTCATCTTTGCCTTATTTATTTTGAATCCTAAAGCAAGATGCCATTAAAATCTTTATCCTTCTGTCTTAGTGGATAAATGTTTATCCTTTAGGGCTTAGAATATAATTTTTTTAAAAAATGACTTTAACCTAACAACACTTTTCTATCAAGGGAAGTGACATGTGTGTCTGATGTAAAAGTGTAGTTAGACTTACTTGTGTTAAATACATGGCTATGTTGCAAAGACCAGCTCTGAGAAAAGTACACATGATATACTTTTGTTTTAAATTTATTTTTAAAAAAGTCAGTAAATTGAATTTTTATTAATAAAATCAGTTAGTGGAGTTCGGATCAAGTTTACTTTGTTCTTAATAAACTTTTCCTCTGTGGTTTGAATTTCAGTGTATGGCCAGGAGTGTCTTCTAAATAAAACATTTATTAGGGTGAAATATTAAATTGATATAAAAATCTGGGCCATATTTTTGTAGACAAATAAACATAAGAGCTATATTAAGTAGCAGATCAAAAAGAGAAATGCAGTGTGAAAAACAGAAACAAAGACTCCTTTTATGCCTCTGGCCTTACTGGAAGAATGGGGTTAGAACAGTCTGCTTAGCTTGGCTCGGTGGTTGCCTCATCTAGGTAGTTTCCAGTCTATAGACAGAGGTCTTCCAGATCTCTGGATATGTAACATGAACGTCTACCATATACAATTGATTTTTGAGCAGCTTGTGATGGATTAATGGCTGCATATGTTGCCAAAAATGCAGATAATTTCAGATCGCAAGTTGTCCTTCAAGTTTTTCAAAATAGGAAGGTAAAAACCTCTTGATTACTTGTAGGCGTAGCCCTGAACCTGTTCTCAGGCATCCAGAAGCAGCATTATGTCGTCACAGGTAAAAGGAACGTGGAATGCCAGATGACACACTGCAAACATGTACGTTTAACCTAGACTTTTTTTTTTTTTTCTCAGAAGTTTATTACTGCCAGTAAATACACAGTTGCTTTCACGAACAAAATCATTCTTAGAGTTTAAACACTTGTTTACTGAATCCTAAAAATGGACTTACTGTTGGAACCAACATCGGTGATGGTTTACCCTCCTAGAATCACAACCTTTTACTCTCTAAGTAGTAAATCTGTCTCTGGACCTACATCTCCCTGACTACTACAAGTAAAGTTATTCTTTCTCAGATACTTAATGTAGTTTTATCTTTTCTTGGTTATAACTGTCATACAGTTTTTTTTTTTTAATTCTGACTGTAAGAATAAATGATAAGGCCTTTAGAAAGCTTGTGCATTTCTGTCGTCACTATCTTGTCATAAAAAAGGGACATAATACATTTCATTCTAACAGATTATTTTACTAATGACTAAATAAACAATTACATATATGGACTAACACTACCATGATATTTAGCATCTTTCAAGATTTTCTGTACTTTGCCCAGTTGCTTATTAGGCAGCGTAGCATAGCAGTTACAGATTTGGAGTCAGAGAGACATGGATCCAAGTCTCTGTTGTGCCACTGATTTGCTGTGTGACATGGGACAAGTTACTTAACCTCTCTAAACCTTCAGGTTCTTCATTTATAATGTGGGATTCATATAGTCCTATATTATAAGGTTTTGTGAGGATTAAATACAATAATGAATGCTATCTGCTTTGCCTAGTGACTGGAACATAGTGAGAGATAAAAAATAATAATTATTTTTATAAATTTACCTATTATGCTATTATATTGAAACAAGCTAATTGTAGTTGCGTTTGGCGGAGGCTGTTTGTGAAAAGCTGTTTTAGTCACCGTGAATTTGTAAGAATCCACCGCAACTTGTTATCAGTGGTGTTAGCCAATCAGAAATGGTATTTTTTAAATTTGATTTCTTCCATGCTCTATGAAACTAAATTCATATTTTTACACGTGAAGTTGTTAGATAAAAAATCTAGAGACCTCCATTTGAAAATCAGAACAGAGATCTTCTGGAAGGGGACAATGTGACATGGCTTCTTAGATTAAGAGATGAAATATTGTAGTTTTCTAGAATTTAGCAATTTGGTTACATGTAAAGATCGTGTTACACATTAATGAACTAAGGGATTGCAAATGAAAGGAAGGTTTTGCAAAAATGGCACTCAAGATTATTTTTTGTGTCACATTCATCAGAAGTTTGGTTTTTCTTGTGGATAGGTAGAGAGGAACCACCTCCTAGAGACATTCTCTTAAGACATCTAGCCAGCCTTGCCCCTGGTCCCTAGATGCCTGTTAGGATTCTGAGGTTTATGAGTGTGTTTGCTGCTGGTTCTCCACATGGCTTGTGCTGATCTAACTAGGTCAGTTAAGTAACGTATATTCACTTGCTTATAGACACTGGACAGGGGATGGGTGAAGATTTGGTAGCCACTTCTGAAAGTTTGCTGATCATTGAGCAAGTTTGGGATGTCTAAGTTGCAGTGGCCATCTCTAGGATCTTTTTAACTTCAGAAGTATGCCTTCCAAAATGTAGTCACTCAGGCTTCCCTGGTGGCGCAGTGGTTGAGAGTCCGCCTGCCGATGCAGGGGACGCGGCTTCGTGCCCCGGTCCGGGAAGATCCCACATGCCGCGGAGTGGCTGGGCCCGTGAGCCATGGCTGCTGAGCCTGCGCGTCCGGAGCCTGTGCTCCGCAACGGGAGAGGCCACAACAGTGAGAGGCCCACGTACTGCAAAAAAAAAAAAAAAAAAAAAAAAAAAAAATTTAGTCACTGAACCAAAGCCACTGATTGGCTTTAATTTCTAATACTCACAGTCTATCCATATTTCTTACATAAAAATCCAAGGGGATTAGCAGATCAGATTGGTCTTTATTTTTTTCTTTTCTTGTAACCAAATTCTTATAGAACCACATAAGGCAATTCACTCAGAAACCATGATTTAGGAAGTTCTTTGTCTGTCTGAACCTTTAGATCAGCAGAGACTAAGGTACATGGCTCTCAAGACCATATCGCTCTGTCATAGGCAATAGGATTATGGCACTTGGAGTCTTCTCCAGGAACTAACTGTCCTATCAGATTTGATCACAGTCCTTTTTTTTTCTGTTTTAGGTCCATGTTAAATTTCAAAAATTTCGAAACTGTTGTCCTTAAGCATTAATTTTCGTCTCTTTCTATTCATTTTGCTCCTTAAGAATAGCAAGAAAAGAACTATAAACTGTGATAAACTTTCTTCTAGGAGATCATAATACAACAGCCTTATAGTTACTTTGGAATATTCCCTAGGAGTCAAAAAAAAAAAAAACTTTTTCAATGTACCCACTTCTTAAGTGTGCCTAAAAGTCCATGCTTTGAAAAATCCAATAATAACCTATTGAAGTGAGGAAATTTGGTGGGGCAGGCTAGGGGACAGGGAATTCTTTCCACTCGGGTTACCTGGAAAGGCATCATGGCGATTATTCTTGAACTGGGCCTTAGAAGTTTTGTAGTGTTGACACATGCCAAGATGGGCATAACCAGGGAAGAAGAATGCCAGCTATCATGGGAACATGAGTAATTCCGTTTTCTTATAGGCATTCTTGCTCATCGTGATTGAATGAAATGCTCAGGAGAGAAGCAAAGTACAAGTCAAAATTTAATATTATGAGTTTATTGTCATTCACAAGTGATATGAATATAGTGTCTTTTATATTTATAGGTCCTGACCTTTGTTTGAGAAGGGATTCAGGTTCTAAAATTATTAAATGCGATTTTCTTCTCCTTCCTCTTGAAATAAAATAGATTAATAAGTTTCGATCTAAAATTGCTAAAACTACATGGATTACAACAATGAAAAAGTTAGATCTCAAAAATAAGGTGAGATTCCATTAATTTTGAAATGTGACGGTGGTGGAAGAGAATTGCTGAATGTGAGGTAAGTAGTTTGAAATTTACCCTGTATTTGTTTGGTGAGTCTCTTTTTTTTTAGTTTTGGGCAGGAGAGTGTTATCTAGAAGGTGAATATGTGTGTGGGAGAGCTTCATCTAAAGGGCTGTGATGGAAAGGATCCTGTTTGGTTTGGCTTTGTATTCCTGTGTCTGGCACATAGAACATGCTTACTAATGTTAGAGAAATAAAAGAGGAAGTAAGTAAAAAAGGAGAGAGGAAGAAAGGAAAGGAAAGAGGGAAGGAAGGCAGAGAGGGAAAGAGGAAGGGAAAGAAGTGGGTAGGGTGGATTGGCTGGGGAATAGATTAGTATCGAGGATACAAAACCCTTATTACTCTAGGGAAACAAAGTAAGTCATTACTTTTTTTTTGTGGTATGCAGGCCTCTCACTGTTGTGGCCTCTCCCGTTGCGGAGCACGCGCAGGCTCAGCGGCCATGGCTCACGGGCCCAGCTGCTCTGCGGCATGTGGGATCTTCCCGGACCGGGGCAAGAACCCGTGTCTCCTGCATCGGCAGGTGGACTCTCAACCACTGCGTCACCAGGGAAGCCCAGCCATTACTTTTTATTCAAGTGAAATAAACATAGAATCTTGAAGAATAAAATAGGAGGAGGGGAAATATTTACAAGATTTTTCCTAAATAGAATTGACAAAACTTGAAAATTGCTTATGGGAGTGGTAAAGATAAAGAAAGGAGAAGAGTTACAAGTGACTAAGTTGTTTTTAAAACATCATGGTAGAGGGCGATTGTGTCAGAAGTAGACAATAGAAATGGGGAACTTACTTGAGAGGAAAGGAGTGCTGAGTACAATTTTTTAGCACACCTGTGTTTGAGTTTCTTACAGGACATCAAGGGGAAGAAGTAATACAGTAGAGATTAGGGACTGCTAATGTAGGTTTGAAAATCATATTCATAGGTAGAATAATGAGGGTGGATGAGATTTCCAAGAGAGGAGTGTACAGTAAAACCAAACGTGCATGGAATTCCAGAAGTGGAATATAAATCACCCTCTAGGGAAGTTGGACCATGAAGGGATGCCAAAGAGTGGTGGCTGTGTTTCCATGAATGAGATCTATGTGTTTAAAGTCTGTGAAATTCACCAACTTTAAAACTGTGGCTCCATTGGGGGAGAAATAAGAATAAACAGAGAAATTCTAACTTGAAACCCCTACTTCTCAATATCAACTCAGGCAAAAGGTGTAAAGACCACATTTCAGTGGCCAAGAGCCAGGTCAGGTCCAGAGATTCTATAATATTTCTTTTTACTCTCTATCATTATTCCCAAGTGTAAAATCTCATGAACTAAACAGACAGCTGGAATGAGTTATTCCATCCGTATTTATGTGGGCCAAGATTCAGGAGAGATAAATGTGTCTTTTGGGTCGAAAACAAGGCAAGTTTGTGTTTAGGGGTAAGAACAATGAGAAGTACCCTGGTAGTGGCATTCTGGAAAGTGTAAACATTCTGGAAGGGCCTTGCAGCATAAACAGAAATGAAGACACTTAAAAATAATTAGAAAGTTTTTATTTTGAGAGTATCCCATTCCATATATCAGCCATTCTAAAAGCCAGTTATTTCAGATAGACATATTCTGGGGACAAGAGTAGGCAAGGCTTTCTTTTATTTCTCCTATTTCAGAAATGACCATGTTCTCAGCCTCAGCTCTAATGAAGACAAGAGCAGAATAGTTTCTGAAAAACTCCAGCCAGCATTTTTTTTTGGTCATGCTGTCCAGCCTTCAGCCAATGACAGTGAAGTTATTGATAGAATCTCAGAAATGTTATTTTCTTCAGTTATATTATTATGTGGGAACGGATGCTTGATTGATTTGGGCACAATATACACTTAAAGGTTCTTCCACAGAAGTAGGCCCAACATATTTGTCTTAAAGGGGATAAATGAGAACGTGCAAGAGGAATAAGCAGAGAATAAAGATTGTGTGTTTGGGGAGCTGGTAGAAAATGGGGCAGGCGTTGGGATGGTATTGGTATGGTCATTGGGTGAGGAGAACGAGCCACACCAAATCCTAACCATGACCCTCTTGGAGTTATGGCTTCCTGCCCGGGTTTGACTGAATATACTGTGCTTTCATTTTTTCCTCCTTTAGCCTATTGTCCAGGAGGGACCCACCCCTTAAGCTTAATTTCTGACTCCTGCTCTGTTCTTCTCCTCACTGACTGTACCAAGGAAATGAAATCTCAGAAGGCCTGAGAGCTGCCCTCAATATTACCCTTAAACATGATAATATCTGTTCATTTAATGCATAACCCGTTAACTCAAAATGACACCAGTACACAAGGAAAAAGTGAGGGGAGTGGAAGGGATAATTTTAGACTTTGTTCCACTGTGAGTATTCCTTCAGCAAATGCATGTTAATCGCAGGATCAAAATAAACACACTTAACTGAACAGTATTGTGGATCAATAAAATCACTGACTGAGTACCACTGGTGCTCACTTGAGGTAAACAAGTGATTTAATAGTCTCCTCTTCCTTCGGGCCTCTTTGGTGTGGCCATCAATAGCGTCCTGATAAATCGGAACTGGCAGTGACCAAAAGGCCCTCGTCAAGCAACCCAGCTTGACCTCCCGAGGTGTATTATCGCCTGACATCTTACAGGCCATTTCCTTTTCCCATTCTGTGTGTCTGACAATTCTTGCAGCTTAGCTTGTGAGAGAACACACACACACACACACACACACACACACACACACACACACACCCCACACACACTTTTTTTAAAGAAGGTTATTTCTTTAAGGACTTGAGTAAGAATCGTCTTTTCCATACTTTTACTTTATTCTCATTAAGCAGTTTACATCTTTTACATTTCCTGCTTGTATGCGCAATGCAGCAGGACCAGAAAAAGGAGACGTGTAGGACAGGAAGGAAGTTGAAAGAAAGTAAAATATGGAGTTTGCCGCTGGCAGTCATAGATTTTAGGCCTTCAGATTGAATCTTGGAGACTGGATGGAGATTTGCACCCATGACGGGGTTCTGTCCTCCTCTGAACTTCTGGAGGGAGAACCCGCTAAGTTAACTTGGCAAAAATCTATGTTGCATGTCCAAACGTCGTGCTGCACACTGCACGGCAGACACATGCTAGGTAGATTTCCCATCATTCCGATCTCTGGCCCATCACTGGTGTCTGCTAAGACGTTTCTACTTTTCATGAACATGACTGCCACCCATGATAGCTTTTAAGTCACGTGTGTTTTGGAACACGTAAAATTCAGTGGTGACCACCTGAATTAATTCATGGTTTCATGTGGAAACTCTAAACCTCTTTAAAATTCCCAACTATGGGTCCTGGGGAAAGAATCTGTCCAGGACAGGTGAGACCTGATGAAGGAGCTTCAGTCATAGTTCATTTGAACTGTTTATCTGGAACATATTTACAAAGTAGAGTTGAGTAAGAAATGTTAAAAAAAAGAAGACGTCTCTGTAGGCATTAGAAATATGACATTGGCTACTAATGCTCACACTGTTTACATAGCTGTATGCAAATGCTTTCAGCAATGAACTGGTAAATCAAGAGACTCTTACTATATTAGTGTCTTCTAAAGGCCAGGCCTATTATGATATATCAGTATCATTCTGGAATGCTAGATAGGCGGGTCAGCTCTGTAGTTCATCCAGTCAAACTCCATTACTATTTGTTGGATGAAAGATTCAGGCCTTTTTTAAAAAAGGTGGTGGCTGCATATAGTTTAACCCCTTCATTGTTTAAGGAGTATAAATGTGAGTACCCATGCCCTCCCTGTGGCTTTTCTGGCCAGATCTTGGCCATTAAAAAAACAATGGTGATGACAACAAAATCAAATGATGCTATACTTTCTATAAGCATTTTTTTTTTTTTTTTTTGCTGTTGGAAAAACATCAACTAAAAGTGTGTAGTCATTCCTAATGATGTATGTGCTACCCTAGGCTTACTCTGGGGATGCACAAGACTCGCTCTATGTCCTCTGCTTTCCTAAAGAGCTTTTAAAACCTGGATACTCAGGCTCCACTCTGGAGTTTCTATTTCTAGATAAGAGCCTGGAAATCTGATTTTGGGAAAATGCTCTTTCTGATGCCACGTCAGTCTAAGAATTCTTGCTCTCCCCACTCTGGAGTGTTAGCTGTCCCCACATCATGACATGAACTTTCAGCTGTGGTGTTCCTACACAGGCTGTCCTTTCAGTCTGAAATGCTCTTTCATCCTCCCCTAAGAAACATATATTCATCCTTTAAGGCCCAGGTTTAGAGTCAGCTCTGCTGGGGCGCTAAATCTACCGTCATTCCCATGCTACTTGGCCATAGATTGGAGTGCTCTGTGACCCTCCTTCCTTGGAAACACTTGACTTTGGATGAGATTGGGAAAAATGAACATTAGTTGAGAGGCTATGTTTTCTCTCCTTGCTCATAGTAAGGTCCACAATTTGCAAATGTATGTACAGATACCCATAAAATGAAATTTTTAGTTGTGTAGGTATAGTTTTTATTTTCCTTTCTTGGGTGATTGATTACAAATGGTAGACTTGTCCTGACATACTGAATAGTGGCATTTTGTATGGTAGAACTGTACTTCTTTTTTTTTTTTCATTTTAAGCCCCTAAAACAAAAGGGATGGTGGAAAATCCAATTAGTTTCTGAATTTTCCTGTATAAAATTTTCTAGGAGATAGATATACAGTTTAATTTTTTTTCCTAAAGATGGTAACTTCAGTGTACATTTTGGAGTCTATAGCAGAGACAAGGTTAAAGACAATTACAGATAATTAGAGCATTTGATAATAATACTTCAGTAATATGCATGGACAACCTTCTGAATTCGATGAAATGTGTGGTGTATAGATAAGAGGAAATTTTCTTAATGATTAAAATAGTTTTTTGCAGCTTTGGGACAACATATTATTCAAAGAACATTGAAGTATATAGGGTAAATTTTTTTTTAATAAAAAAAGGTTCATTTCATATAGTGGCCTGGTCTGAAAGTTAAAGCGAGCATGAGTCTTTGAAAATACGCCAAGTATAGCATTGCTAGTGTTCAGCGTTACATTTATTTCTTTAGGCTCGATGGTGATTTCTGGTAACGTGTCTTTGTAAGGTGTCACTTCTCATAGAAATTTTTAACCTGCCTGCGATCAATCCAAGTAATGTTATTTGATGTATAA
Source organism: Stenella coeruleoalba (assembly GCF_951394435.1). NCBI lineage: Eukaryota > Metazoa > Chordata > Mammalia > Artiodactyla > Delphinidae > Stenella > Stenella coeruleoalba. The sequence goes on along the minus strand of NC_137163.1, from coordinate 60,557,044 downwards.
ATTACTTTAAAAAGTAGACCTCTTTTTCCTGCTTTTATGATAGAAATTCTAAGCAGAGAATTAAAGCAAGATCCACCCCAATCATCATTTTCAAAATTTCATTCCTTTGATATGAAAGTTTTCATTCACTTTTCACTTAAAAAAGAAAAAGTAAGCTCTGGACCATTCTGTTTTGAATAAGACATCCTCAGTATTTTTCTGTTCAAACTATGTAAAATAAATACCAGTTTTTAAAATTATTTTCTTATGTGTCTAGAAATAACATTTTCTGGTCACATGCTAGAGAGTGAAAGGATCTTTACATGTGATAATGTAAAGTTTAAGAGGGAAGCGAAGACTAAACAACCATTCAGGAGGCCAGAAGAATCTGGTGTAAAAGAGGGAGGCAATTGTTCCACCTCTTTGGCTCAATCATTTCACCCCCACTGGTGGTCTCACTGCTTGAGAGCCATCTCACTAAATGGCCATGAACTTGACCAGTGGACTTGCAGTTAACTATGATTGGACTCTGTTTACACAACCATGGTGCTTTCACCTAATTATGACATGGTATGCAACAAAACCCTTGATTTTTACTTTTTCTTTTTCAGAAAGTCTTGTCGAGACTTCACACACGCACTAAATTCGGTACTTGTAGAGTTTCCATTAGTTTTGTAATTCACTGTATTTTCCAAGGAAAAGTGATTACTATATTATGGTAACTTCAGAAACCAAGAGTAACAATTTTTTCAGCATTTGGTAAATTCCTTTCAAGGAATTGGTTCTCAAGAGATATTTGCAGGAAGACTATATATTATACTTGTAAACATCACAAAGGGAAACACAGTTTTTTTGGTTTCCAAATATCCATCATGCCCCTCTGTTTTAGTTTTTATGTTTTCAGTACTTAGATGATACTTAACACAGTAATAGGAACTGAAAGAAAGAATGAATAAAATTCCTTCCATAACTTTCAAACATCACTTTTATTCAAGATTCCATCATTGGTCTTATTGTAATTTTTAAACATTTTTATAATCTTATCTACTCACATGACATTAGTAGTCTATAAATTCTTCTCTGTTACCTAAGTGCTCTCTTGAATTCTAGATTCCATTTCCATATGGATGTCTGTAAGGTTCTCAAACCTATATATCTACACTGACGTACTTTTTCGCTTTTTCCCTACTCAACCAACTACTCCTACTGGCTTACGTTTTGTTAGCAGAATGTCTATTCTCCCACTCGCTGAACTCTGAAATGTTCTTTTTACTCCTATCATGTATTTCCACCCAATCAACTGCCAAACTTTGTAATTTTGTGTTTAGCATCTTTTCTTAGTTGTGTGTTTTCTTTTTTTTTTTAACTTACCTTATTACCTCAAACTTAGACCCTAGTAAAAGCCTCCAAATCAGCCTTCCAACTTAACTATTCCTTTTTTCTCCTGCCTGCTTTATACAATCGTTACTACCATATTTAAAGTTTTAATCCACTCCTTCATTCACGTAAGCATTTTGCTTAGAAATCCCAGTTTTCCCTCTTTCAACTCATGTAAAGCTAAATTAATTTATGTTGTCTGGAATTATTATTAATTATTGATTAATAAAATAATACTTCACATTTGTATTATGATTTAAAGCTGACAGATTGCTGTCTTCTTCTGTTATAATCCAGGTGAAAAAACTTAGTAAAATGAACAGTATTTAAGGAAGACTTTGGAATGAACTGCTAAATTCAAGAGATCCAGGCTTTCTTTAAAATTAATGCCATGTGTACTCAATTCAATTCTGGACTATTGTGTTCCATGACATTCAGTTGAGACTTTTTACCATCTCTATGTGCTATGCCATTTTCTGTTACTTATGATTTTCTTCAGTTTAATGTAAATATTTCATAAAATGCTAGTTTGAAGTCTTCTGACCTCAATTGTCTAGCAGAAAGTTGATCTTTTCTATAAACTGATCTTGCCTAGTTGATTGTCTCTCAATTTCCAGATGAGTAGTATCATTCTGTGTAGGACCAAGTGACTTGTCCAAGATCAAAAGCTCTTAGGTTTCCTTGAAAGAATAACATCTATCAATCATCATTCATTTAGGGCCATTTTTCTTGCTAAGATGTTTTAGGTGGCATTCTGTGTCCATTTTAAGGGTTAGTTGACTAGCTACCTATTCATCTATAAGAAAGAAAATGGAAAGTCATGATTCTTTAGGAACTTGTTAGAACTTCCTGGGCTAGACGTTTCTTCAACCAAAAGTTTTAGAACTAAGAGCAGAGAGAAGCTGATTTCGAATTGTTATAATCCTGTAATATAGATAAATGAAACAAAGTACATTATGATATAAATGCATTACGCTATGCAATTATTTTCCATTTTTACCCAGTACGTGTTGTTTATCTTATTATAGGTGTTGTGAGGATAGAATAGGATTTACTGAGCTCAGTTAATTGCTAATTCAGTACCAATAATGTAAGATTTTGCAGTGTTTTAAGATGCTTTGATCGATTGTTTAATTATATTGTACTAAAAATTATATATTCTTCCTCTACAGAGTCAGTAGCAAACACGTTCTATTTCTGAGCTATGTTGCATATCTGGAAGCTTGATAATTGCTGTTCATATTTTCTTACCAAACTGATAATGTGTTATTAATTCAGATTATAAAAAAATAACCTTCTAAATCCCTATGTTTTGTCCCAGGTTTAAAATTCTATGAGAACCAGACCACACATTCTTCTGCTCTTAGGCTGTGTTGTTTCCAGAGATGCTAACCTGTTAGTGATTAACCAAGATTAGGGTCTTGGATGCTTGTCGTTATCAGAAAGCTTCCCCTGAGGATGTCTGCAGTTCAAGGAGAATTTTTCTGCATTTATATCTAGGAGTGATGTTCTAAAACCGTATTGACTTTATATAAAGACTGATATTTGTTTTGTGAATGCTTAACAATGCTGTTGTATGATTAGAGTGAAAAATTTGACCCCTAAGGGACATGGCCTGGACTTAAGATACCAGACTGTGTTCTTTTCAACCTTAATAGAGTAAGAAGTAAATTAGTATGTTTACAGTAAAAGAAGTTGTATGCTATCTCGTATCCTCAAAATAACTCTGCAAAGAAGCAGGACGCATAGTACGTATGAAAGAAATTCAGTTGCTAGCCATGTTCACTCTTGCCTTTCTGCTTCCAAAATGCATCTTTACAATATTCTCCAAGCTTTAATTTCCTGCTCTATTTCCTAATTACATTGTAAATTCTGTGAAATATTTTGATTTGTTTTGTTTTCCCATTACATATAATACTTAATGCCTTTGTCAAATGTAGAAATTAATGAATGAAAACAATTCAGTGACAGAGCTGAGGTTCAAACTCAGACCTGAATCTAAATGTCGCCTTTCCCCTCCTTTACTATAAGCACTCATCTAAACCTTTGTAAACTATTTTGAAAATAAATGATAAAAATAACAAAATAACGCATAATCATTCAGAGAGTGAAATGTTTACTGTCTTTTTAAGCCATTTTTCTCATACTTTTTTTATAATACAGAAGCTGACAAGACCCAAACTTGTAATAAGAATAGGGTAGGGGCTTCCCTGATGGCGCAGTGGTTGAGAGTCCGCCTGCCGATGCAGGGGACACGGGTTCGTGCCCCGGTCTGGGAGGATCCCACATGCCATGGAGCGGCTGGGCCTGTGAGCCATGGCTGCTGAGCCTGCGCGTCCGAAGCCTGTGCTCCGCAACGGGAGAGGCCGAACAGTGAGAGGCCCGCGTACTGCAAAAAAACAAAAAGAATAGGGTAAACAGTTCGTACTGATTAGTAGGAATATGCGCTTGTCTCCCCACATCACCCAATCTTCTACAGGAAGCTTAAATATGGAATTTCTCGTTTCCTCTTTGCAATGCTTCTTGGAGGCCCTTGGAATTCACAGCAAATCCGTTCCTCTGACTCACATGCGATGGGGGTCATGTGTTCCCTCGTCTCTGTTCACTACCTGGTTAAATCTTTCAGTCCATCACCTCTTGCTGAGTGGGTATCTCAGCCTAACTAATGTCTATGTTAATATTTACACACACACACACACAAAAACCCCGACTTATATCTAGTAGTTTATATTTCCATGAAAATAAGATGACATTTGAGAATAAGCCTAACTAAGAATGGAAGTATGTTAGACATAAAAGCCAAGGAAGAATAGAATCAAATGGTAGTCTCCACTGTCTCCCTTGGGTTTATATGGTAGACATCAGTAATTAATAAAGCCACTCAGAATCCTTCTTGACACAGTGTTCTTGGCAATGCTTACCAGTTGATTAGAAGGGGCAGGCAACGCAAGAGGGAGGAGATATGGGGATATATGTATATGTATAGCTGATTCACTTTGTTATAAAGCAGAAACTAACACACCATTGTAAAGCAATTATACTCCAATAAAGATGTTTTTTTTTTTTTAAAAAAAAAAAAAGAAGGGGCAGGCAAATTGAAACCTATTTGCCACCTTTATTTCCGTCTCTGGTATAGGTTCAGTTAAACCATAGCAAAACTATTTGCTTTCTCACCTCACCTTTATCAGAAGTTTTGGAACTAATTGTGGGGGAAATGAGTGGGAAAGAAGGTAAGATAAAACTATAGTTTGCCACCTGCTGTTAGGTAAGCACTTTGGCCACAAATTCATGTCTTAGGTGTTTTTGTTGGTTTATACATGATATTATTCTCTGTATGCTTCATTCTGGTCAGAATATTGACTTAGGAAAGAAAGTCTCAATTTATTTGCATTTGTAACATACTGCTCCAGCTCTGATGATGAGCATTTAGAGAACTGAGTTCATCAAGAGTAGTCTTTACAAGCAATGGATATCCTAAGGCGGTCGTGAACAGCATGCATGGACCACCCTGGTGCTGAGAACAGATTATTATTGCTAGAAAGAAACTAATTCTTAAGGAAAGATGCTCAAACTGATTCCAGCCTCCCCTGCAGTCCTTTCTGGACATTCGGAGTCAATTTGGGGAAAGTTCTGTGAAGCTTAGTTTTTTGTTTTGTTTTGTTTTCTTTTGCGGTAAGCGGGCCTCTCACTGTTGTGGCCTCTCCCGCCGCGGAGCACAGGCTCCGGACGCGCAGGCCCAGCGACCATGGCTCACGGGCCAAGCCGCTGCGCGGCACGTGGGATCTTCCCGGACCAGGGCACGAACCCGTGTCCCCTGCATCGGCAGGCGGACTCTCAACCACTGCGCCACCAGGGAAGCCCAAGCTTAGAGTTTTGACAGTGTTATTCATAATTTTCAATTACCTTCACGAAGATAAGAAAAAGGAAAATGTCATTTCATTCATAAATATTTAATCATATTTAGTATGGCTCTAAATTACGGCTTTAAAAAATTTGGCAATGACTTAAAAGAATGGAAAACACTTGCATGTAGCAGTTCATATATATTTCATCTTTTGCTGTTTAAAAATATGTGGTTCTAGACAATTCTGGCAGAAACAGTTTTTTACCTGATTTTAGCTGCAAACCCTAGGCAGTGTAATCGAAGAAGGTGAAGCCTCTACAGTGACATAGTTAGTTCTTCGTGTCCTAAATTGACATGGCTGATCTACCACCATTAGTGCTTCTCCATTTAGCATTGTCATAGCCACTTGAAAAGGTTTCCGGGTTTATTTTTGTTTTTGTGTTGTTTTATGAGGTATGTGTAAGCATGCACACATGTGCGTGTGAGTACATAGGTGCACACATGTACATTCTTTGGGGATGCAAATAGGGACTATAGTTTCCATTAAAAATGATACTGGTTTTTCCTTCTGTATGGATTTATAAACTACATGTGTATCCCCAGATCAACAACATAGAATAACCACACTCCGGGCCTTCTTTGGAATTAAGTTGGACCAGAAGTTTCTTTTATCTTTTATCGTGTGCTCCCAGAAATGTTTACTAAACCTTTACTGGTTTACATTTTGGAATTGTACCCTCTGCCTTTAGTGCAAGATCCAAACTTACGAAACCTCCCAGCCTATTTGCTTTAGTAGTGCTCTAGGCATATAACCAATTAGATAACTCTGTGTTCCCTACCTCCACTGTCAATTCACTTATTTTTAAAAATATGTATATTACATTAGTAATACTTATTTCAAAAAATAATAAGAAACAAGACAGCCAAAAGAAAAAACTCAGATACAGTATTAATAATTTCAAAATGTGCCTCTTCTTTTCTCTGTCATATCCTGTATTTCTCCACCTGTGTCTTTTTACCTTTCCAGCTCTCTTTCTGTTTCTTTGTCTTTCTTCATTTTTGTCTGTCTGATTTGTTTCTTGTTCCTCTTTATGTCTCTGGATCTTCAATCCTTTGTCCTAGTCGCTCTGTTTCTGTCCTAGGACATTTTTGAATCAGAAAATAATAATAATAAGTAAAAATTATCCTTCTATAAGTTGGTGGTTAAGGCTTTGAAATCATACTGACATGGTATTGATCCTTGGCTCTGCTCATTGTATCTTTGAAAAATTCTTTCACCTACATAAGTCTTTTACTTTTGCATCAGTAGAATGTGATTGCTCTAAGGATTAAAGCAGATAAAGTGTTATTTACAGTACTTGGCATTTAGGAAATGTGAACAGTTATTCTTAGGAACATATTTGTTTGTGTTTCTTTATATACTTTCCTAATTATTTTATGATAAATTTGTAGGAAGAGAATTGCTTCATTATATGGCATGCATTTTTAAACACATATTTCCAAATTGCCCACCAGGTGGTTGGGTCTATTAATATTGCACGAGCAATTTTTGAGAATGTTCATATCCTGGCCAATGTTGTGGGCTATTATTCTTTTAAATGTTTCCTAATAGTAAATAAAGGTATTTATCGTTACTCTACTTTTATTAATAGTGAGGTCAAACTTTCTTTAAATTCTTTAGTGAATTGTATGCTCATATACTTTGCACAATTTTTCATTGAGGTGTTCAGTTTTTCTCTTATTCATGTATTAGAGCTCTTTATATATTAAGAATACTAGCTCTTTGTTATATGTGATATAAATATTTTCCCAGTTTTTTTGCTTGCTTGTAACTTAATTATGGAGTGTTTTTACTCAGGGATGTTTTAGTTGTTATCTATACAAATCATCAGTCTTTTATCATTTCTACCTTTGTAGATCTAAGTGTAGGGAAATATTTTTCTTTTCCTGAGAAACTCATATTGCTTTCCCCTTTTTGACTCTTCAGTCAAGTCTTCATTAGCATAGGTTATGAAGAGCAGGGTTCCACAGATAGTATAAAACCTTGGTTAAACATTATTATACTGAATACATGTTACAAAATGGACTACCTGCAAACTTGTTTATTAAAAGTTAAACCTAGTACTTGTGCATTTATTTGGCATTCTATGGATGCTGTCTGAAAGTCTGAACATTCTGTTAAGTAACCCAAAGTAACCCAAAACATTATAGAAATTGCTTGTTGGAAATTATGTAGAAATAGTCTGTTGTTTTTTGTTATTAGTTGTGTTTGCTTTTAAGCATCAGGACAGAGCCTTTGAAACTTTAGTCTTAGAGCAAGTGTCATTTGTTGCATAGATAAAGTAAACTCTAGAGAGTCTGCATGGTTAAGCTTAGCATTATTAATGATCTCACTTTTGTGAGCTAGTGGTGGGACACAGCTCATTCTCTTCTCTCTGGCACTTGACCTCATGGTACCATCACAGCCTTCAGAGGCCACACCCTAATGTTATTTCCATCAATTTACTTCCTGTGAGTTCAGTGTCATTATCTGGATTAAGTTAGGCCACTAGAAGATGCATCAAAGTCAACTCCTTTCAAAGAAGAATTTTACTTTCTTGGTGCAGGTTCGTTGAGGTGCGGCTCTCTCAGTATGCAGTGGTGGCATTGTCTCTTCAAGGCCACCGTGGAAGGACTTTGTCATGTCATTTTCTTCTTTCACTTATTTTATTTGGCTTAATGAATGGTATGAAGATCGAAGAGAAATGAATTATTTTTGTTCTTCATTTAAATCATAAATTATTATTTTATAGTGTAATTTGTGTAGTATCTCCCCGGCCCAATTATTAAATAATTTCACTTTTCAAAATGTAAAGCATTAAATATTTCCACCTCTGTTCAACCTATGTTTTCATTACTAGGTTGCATGTCAGATTTCAGGAGCAAGAAACAGAAGGACTAGATTGGGGTTGGGATGGGTGGGTAGAGGCTCATAGGTTGCAGAAGCGACAACGTGGCTTTTGTTGATTATTAGTGAAATTTCTAAAGATAGATACCTTATAAAATATTTTGTCTTAATTTGGGTTCATTTTAATTTCATGCATGCATATTGCATGTAACATCTATTACATTTTTTCAAACAGTCAAATTGCTCACATTTCAAACCATTTCCTCTATGCTATCACCACTGCCACCCTCTTGCTACATCAAGATTGGAGTACATGTTACTGTGAATGTCATTTTTGCTTCCCAGGAAGCTCAGACCCAGATTTACTGTTCAACTATAGCAGCTTCATAGATCCTTACTTGCATGCATATTTCTGATCCTCTTTTCTTTTTTTTTCACTCCACAAATGTGCTTTCTTGTATCCTTTGTGAAAAGAAGCAGGGTATAAATTGCCAAATTTTAAAAAATGGTTATTATGTCTATTATATACCCCCAAATTAATATCATATTTTCCTCTGCATTTACTTAATTGACCACAGCTTGGCTTATTTTTCCAATAATGAGGAAGGAATTTACCATGAGATATCCATATTTAATCAATACACATTGTGGCCAACTCTTAACCCAGTAACATGAATAGCTGTCAAGCAGGGGTTTCCAAGCAGTAATTTATTCTTCCTGCAAACCTTATTCAATGACATTACACACAAGAGGCACCCGGCTGGGCACCAACCATACAACTGTGTACACAACCACCTCTGTTCTGTGGAAGCCAGACCAAAAAAAACTGCAATACAGCATGGCAAGCGCTATGAGAGAGGTATGTGGAAGTACTGGGGTGTGGGGAGTGGGTGTCAGGGAACAGAGTTAGTAAATGTGCAGCAGTGAGAGGTGGACGTAGTCAGGGACTCGGAACCAGTTCAGTGAGGCTGGTGAGACGCCATCTGAGAGGGCAAATCTCTAGGAATGGATTCACCAGGGGCTCAGTGAGGGGCTTTATTCTGAGCGCAACCATTAGAGTCTTTTAAGAAGAGGTATGTGTGATGTGCAATGCTGGGGGTGGTGGGGGGGTGAGGTAGTCAGATTTGCATTCAGGGAGAATGCAGGACAGTGGATCACTACATTGATGTATGAGCTCTCTACAGAAGAAGATCAGAGGTCTTTAAGCACTTCCCTGTTTCTAAATCTATGATGCTTTTGTTCGCTCTTTACCACCATCTGATGAAACTAGCGGATCAATCATGGTGGTTTTACAAATTGGACATGAACTTTAGGGCTCTTTGACACGTTTAGGGGCATGAAAGGCTTGCACCTAGGTCCGTCTCACTCTACACCCATGACCTCCCATGCCCTAACCTCTCTCCCTTGTTTGTGGGTGAGGAAGGTGGTTCAGAGAGGGCAGTGTTTTGCTAAAGCTCATATAGTTAACTGAGAAGAGCTGGGGCTAGAACACCCATCTCCTGATTCACAGGAAAGGTACGATGCCTGTGTCTCCTAATCAGAACAGACAGGATGTGAGGCGCCCAGGAGAGAAGGGAGATTAAAGGCGAGGCGCCAGGGGCGGAACACTGAGGTGCACAGCGAAGGGTTCCCCAGTGAGGCAGACCCGAGCCAGCAGGTGACAGGGGACCAGTGACTTCTGACTGCTGTTCATTTTAGATTCTGACGCAGATATTTTCATTCATGAGCTTTATTATCATAGTCAAGCGACATAGTTTGCCTGTGAAACATCATTCATTCACCTAAAACAAATATATTCAGCTCTTATTAAGTTCCAGGGACTATGTTGAATGCTGAGGATGCAAAGGAGGGAACGTAGTCCCTTCATTCACGGAGCTCTGATGGAAGAAAGAGGCACGTAAACAAGTAAATGACAGCACAACATGGGGAGTGGAGAAACAGGTAGGAAAAATGCTCTCTGGGAGCACAGAGGACAGAGGTGGTCATGGAGCCTTCAGGGGGACTCAAGTTTGGGTCTCAGTCTTTAAAGGTGCCTGAGAAATTACCAAGTAGAAGGGAGGAAGATATTCCCAAATAGAAAAACATGGTGCAAATTGCATAAATGATTTATAAATTAAAAAAAAAAGACAAATGGGATTTTTACTGTGTCTTAATATCAAGCATAAGAACAAGTATGTCCCTCTCATCTGTAATTAGGTTTTTAGGTAAATATCATTTTAAAGAGTTTAATCATTTTTATGACTTCTGAGCTCAACAGAGCTGGTATGAGGCCTGTGGCAACTTTTCTGGTTTTGCTGGCAAACAACCTCTTTTCCCAAACGTAAGCCATCCAGGCTTCAATGTGAAATACATCTGGGCATGTATTTATCTTCTTTTTCTGAAGATTAATTTAAAAATTAATTTTTCATTGGTATAGTGCTGATTTGTGAATTAAATATTTTCCACAAAATAAAATTATTTCAAAAATGGCATTGTTTTTACTGTTTCTACTTAGGTATTTATATTTTGAAAGTTAAAAAGTCCAATTTTGATGAAACAATGTGAAACTCTCAAACCTTAAATGTCGTTATCTTTTTTGTTTATCTGATTTTGTGTTTCAACCCACTGCAGATGTTATTTCTGTATTTTTAAGGCAAATTACTGTATTTGAGAGAAATGTTGAACTAGGTAACATATAACTTTATAAGTAAAGGTGAAAAAAATCTGTTCCCCCATTTGCTATTTTACTTAACCTGCTCTTGGTCTTAATAGCTATTTGTTTTGGTTACCATTTACCTAGGTCGTTTATTAAGTGAAATTCCTCCCAGGTGGGATGGGCTGACTCTTGGTTGGTCACTTTTGTGATACTGCAGTGATCTGTGTTGTCCTTTGCGCTAGTAAAGCCTTGGTGATGAACCATTAAATAAAATGATCTGCCCCCAGGCCAGGGAGCTGGTCGATTGCCCAACAGTAATCCTGTACAATTAACTATCAAAGATTTGAGCACTCCAGTATTCTAAGAGAGGGAACTGCAGACACTTGGAAAAGCAGAAATGAAGATTGAACATCTGGCTAAGTTTTGGTTTGGAGATGCGTTTGGATAGTTAAATTCATTATTATAACATTTAGATATTTCAACCTTTATCTTGAGTTCTAATTTGGTTGATTTTATTCAGTTCCAAGATAAAAAGTCAAAGAACTTGTTCAGTCTTTACCAAGGATAGAAATGCTTCCTTTATAATATAGACCTCAAACCTCTTGTGGAATGAAATAGGATATAAATAAAGTAAAAAGTACTCTCCATGAGAGACAGCTTGAAACTATCATATTAAGGCGGGAAAATGATGTAAGTGATGGATTCTTTAGTTCTTAAGATACGTTGTCCGAAGGTTATGTTGTTAAGCCATTTTTAGTTACAGAAACCATAAATATTCATTTAGTGCCTTGAAAATATTCTTTTGGCAATTCAAGCAATCACCTAGTCCACTAATAAGAATCTAAAGATCATATGTTTTTAGGCTGTGTTCTACAATACATATTGAGTTCATTACATAAGGAAGAACTGCCTTCTCATTTTGACTTATTTTTATTGTTTCTCCTAAGAGCTTTTTTCTTTTTTAAAAAATTTCTAAAGATGTACCTAACATTCAGTACAATAGGTAGATATACATACTCAGAGATCAATATCTCAGCACCTTACCCGGTGAAACAGTATGTCAGGGCTTCAAACTTTTGAGTGGATACAAATTCATTTATCCATTCTTTCATTAACATTCCTTTATCATTGAGCACCTACCATGTGCTGACAACAGTTTCGGAACTAAGGCTACAGGGTTAGACAGATGCTGACTTGCCTTTGTGGGGCTTACAGCTTGAAAGTGGAGATAAACACTTTAAAATCACATATCTGATAAATTAAGGTATGTGCTGTGAAAGAGACATGTAAACAGAGGACTTTAATCCCTTAGTCCTGGGAGCTAAGGAAAGCTTTTCTGAACCAGGACGATCACGGACAGTTCAAATTCAGCCTGGCTTTCAGTAGGAAGCCTGGGTTGACTTCCTAGGTTTAAGCAGGGGTAGTATCGTCCTAGGGGTGTTCTGAAAATCTGTGGTGATGTTGGTGATCACAGTGATAGATTTCTAAAGGCATTTCATAGCTGTGGGTCAGGTCCACTGGACCACTGCCATGTGTGAGAGCTTCTGCTTTATTTCTGAGAGCTGGGAGTCAGCTTTTCAAAGCGTCTTTTACCTTGCCTGTTAGAACTGGGGTTGCCACTGTACTTTTTACCATTTTGAGAACCTGCATCACTAATAAGAAGCCTCGTCATGAAATGTGAGTTGGCTGTGCAAGACACTTTTAACCAGGTGACTTTGTGCTTGTGAATCCACAGTGACGCTGTTGCTATCTATGGCTGCAAGCATATACCTCTTTCATTGTACATGTGGCCATGCCTCAGCCTCTCCAAAGTGAAATATGTATTGTTTTATTTTACATTCCTTTTGTTCTCTCTGTCTGTATACATGTAGGTCATTATATTGAGTTGTTTAATTTCTGTGTGTAGATAGATAACATTATATGTGATTTTATTTCAGTATAGTAAAGGGGACATTATAAAAAGAGAATCTTGAATCTGAAGAGGTGAAAACTACTCTTTTCAACAATACGTGTGTTTTAAAATATAAGCAAAAGTGCTTTAGTATTCGGACTGAAAATATCATTTGATTCTTGAACTTTGGAATGTTTCACAGATAAAGCCTGTTGAGTTTTAAATGAGACTCAGAAGCAAATGTCTCCTTTTTGACAGTTTTCTGGCCTGAGTTTTAGAGCCATCTCTGACTCCACACACAGAATGATGCTGAGGGAAACATGTTACAATAGATCACTTGGGAATATTTGCAGTGGGTTGTCTTGTTTGGGCTATTTCGTACTAATATGACTGGGTAGAATACTCTAAAATTGAAAGGTCATTTGAAGAAAAATTACTTACAAATAAAATCAAGATTTTTAGAATGCTTTCTTGGAGTGGGCCTACCCCTCTGGAGGACAGCCAGTAGTTCAATGAAAACACATTGAGATGCTTTACAAGAGTACTTTGTTTTAATAGATACCATCGTGAATGAGTAAGACACCATCCCACTAGTGCTACAAAGAAAGTATGACTAGTTTCTGGTCCAGAACACCCAATTACATTCTTAGTATTTATAGAGATAGCCTCCTGGAGATTATAGGAAGTATGAAGTCAGGAGAAAAGAAGCAGATTTACCTAGAGGACAGTAATTATGTCTGCATTAGACATAGGAACTTCTAGTTGACAAAACAAATATTGAAGAATACAATTGAGGATACTAGGAATATTAGGAATATATGTAATAGTAAAAGTCAGAAAATCAGATTTATAAAAATAAATTAATGTCTTCCTTGACTTTCCTATTGACTTTTTTGTGAACATCAAATGGGATAATATGTAAACAATATTTTGTAAGTTCTAAGCATTAGGTTGTTTTTGTTCACAGTCTTTCAAATATGCATAATACTAGAATGTGTTAACAGGAGTTTATCAGGTGCAAGCCAGCAAGTCTGAAACATGATGAAACCAGGTGTATTCATTTTTCTCAGGGATGCTATAATCACAAATTTTGATTCATCAATTCTTACACTATTTATTTGTGGAGGTTCAAATAAATATAGACAGAATCAATTTACATTTACCACCCCTGGCCTCATCTTTTTGTTATCTTTTCCAAGAAGTCTAGAGTCTTCCTCCAAGATGATGCCACTTTGTAGTCATCTTTTATACTATGTCTAAACACACATTTTCATTAGAGTATTGATTCTCTCAAATAGAGGCAGTTTTTTTTGTTTGTTTTTTTTTGTTTTTTTTTGTGGTACGCGGGCCTCTCACTGTTGTGGCCTCTCCTGTTGCAGAGCACAGGCTCTGGAGGTGCAGGCTCATTGTCCATGGCTCACAGGCCCAGCCGCTCCACGGTATGTGGTATCTTCCCGGACCGGGACACAAACCCTTGTCCCCTGCATCGGCAAGCGGACTCCCAACCACTGCGCCACCAGGGAAGCCCTGAAATAGAGGCAGTTTTAAGCCTTCTACTTCTTCAACAGAATTAAAGCAATTACCACTTCCAAATAAGGTCTATGTAATAATGAACATGAGGGAAGAGATGTTTGAAGGGCAAAGGGATATTATTCTTTGTTTATTTTAATATATTTTTAATTGCAGTATAGTTTATTTACAATGTTGTGTTTAGTTTCAGGTATACAGCAAAGTGATTCAGTTATATATATATATATATACTTTTTTAGATTATTTTTCCCTCATAGATTATTACAGAACATTCAGTATAGTTCCCAGTGCTATATAGCAGGTCCCTGTTGGTTATTTATTTTATGTATAGTAGTGTGTATATGTTAATCCCAACTTCCTCAAAGGGATATTATTCTTTCTCTGGAAATAATATCACACAAGATCTGTCCTTGAAACTTTTCTGCTTAAGATGTGCTGGATCAAAGGGTTTCTTATGACTCTTCTTTCTATCTCTCATCTTTATTAAACCTTATTTTTCTCATGGTTTTTGTTCCCTGCACCTAGATGTTGAGGATGGGCAGCCATTCTCATTATTTCCTCTTTCTTCTGTGCCTTCTTCTCTTATCAGGACCTAGGTTTTCCTACCTTTAATGTGGAGGTCCTTCTGCCGCTCCGCTCTGTCTAGTCCCACCCCCCATGAATAGGCAATTTCCAACCTATGGTTCAGAGTTTCTGGTGCCTGAGACCCTTCAGCAGTGAGAACCTTGGATGGGAGAGGTGGGTGTCTGCAGAACCATTAACATTTGATGAATAAAATCAAGAACGTGATTTATTGGTACATACAATAATGGTTGTAAATAAACGTGTTTCCAGGAGAAACTCATAAATATCATAGTTGATTGTTATTGAGGAAATGAAAAAGAGAAAAATCAAAATTTACTTTGGTTCTATCTAAGAAATACAGACTATAAGCACTTATACAAACTGCTTAAAAGGTATGTCCAAGTACAAATGATAAGAGTAACAATCATGCATGTTATAAACTTTCTGGTTTAAAAGTGTTAATAAGGATGATTTATCATTTAAAGATCCATCTTAGCATATGGGTCACATTAATTTTTACATGTTTTATTGTAGCACCTAAACTTTATATTCGTATGTTTGTAATCATCATCATTTGTTTCTTTAATTATACGGTTGATCTCAACAACATTAACAAAATGAAGGGAGTATTGGGGCATTGAGAGTGCAATAGGGGTTCTCTCATTGTATTGGTCAGATCTTATATACAGAGTTTAGGATTACATATTTTTTAAAAAAGCTATATAGAGAAATGTAAAAGGGACAAAGCTCATTAAAACACTTTACACAATTTCTCAAAGGAAATTGTCAATATCACTGATACTAATCTGGAAAGGGGATGACTAAGGAGTATTTAGTAACTTTAGTCCAAGAAATGGAGAAATTTTTTTGTTTGTTTATTTGTTTATGCTAGCCAGTTCTCTAGTTCTATAGACCAACTGGGTTTACTGTGAAATTAAGTAGAGATTATTTTCACCTTGAGATCTCAGCTGTAAGTGGATAATTAAGCATTAGAACAAGCTTACCACGGAAAGCCATGAAATCTCTATCCTTGTGGATTTTTGAAATCTTGGATGATTTAAGCAAAGACTTGAGCTGGTCAAAGGCTTGAATATAGAAGAGATGCCATTTTGCTGTTTCTTTTACTGCCCATTCATATTCATATGTAGAGATGGAGATTGTTCCAAAAAGACGGAATCTCTGAATGTCCAGCTCTGTCCATTCCCACTCCAGCTGGTCCTTTCGGAGGCAATGTCAGTTTGCCTCTATTTCTGACCATTAGTTTCAGGTTGCCATTCTTTTTTTAACCTAATATCCATATTATTAAATTTTTTGACTATGTTATTGGAAGCAAAAGTCATTTCTTCCCTGCTGTGGGTTAAGCAGTACCTCACTATTGTTCCAGCTTTCTGGAATTCTTCACAATAGGTTCCAGACCTAGGTTAATTAACAACTCTGTTAACACCTCCTGGAGCTCAAGTGGTTCAAATACAACCTGCTGAGACATTATTTCTTAAAAGGTGAAGGCTAATGACCCAACTTTTAGTCACCATCTCAGAGGCCAGTTTTCAATCTCATAAAAATTTTAAGTCAAGGAAGCTCAACGTAGAAAGTCACGAGCTGTCATAAAATACCATTCCGGATACAGTAGGTTGGAATTGCCTGGGCACTTGGTAACCTAAAATACAAGTTAACAGTAATTCCACCTCATTTAGTTGTGTTTAAGGTACTTGATAGTTATGCTTAATAGACCATAAAAATTATACCTTAAGACACTACTTAAATACAATAATAAATCCTTGTACAAAGTTGTCCCAGAAACTGCAATTTAAAAAATCATTATAAATGTTAACTAAACCACACATCTGTCTGTATGAAGACTTCTTGAGTATATAAAATTGTAGATGTGCCAAAATTCTTAAAAAGAATCAATTTCAGAGCATAGTTTGGTGTATGCCCCTTTTTTGGTAATTTGGGTAATAAATATTTAAAGGTAGTTTTACTCAAATATTAATATTTTATAAGTGTATGTTGATATATCTTGAATGAAATGAACTTTTCTTCTCTAATAAACAACCATAATCCCAGCAGATATCACCTCTAAGTGACATGGGACCCAAACTGGATGACAGCTTGTTATGTAGCATGATATCAGTGTTCCTATATCATTACTGAATATCCATGAGGATAAAAGGAATTTAAATGCCAGAATATAGACTGCCACAAAAAGGGCAATAGAACAGATTATTCCCTATCTGCTGCATTGCCAAGCACAGTACTATTAGGTACCGCATACCTGTTATTTTATTTAATCTTCAAAATCAGCCCATGCAGCAGTTATTATAGCTCTTAATAAAAAGAAGAGAAAAATGAGGCTTAGTGGTTAAATAATTTACTTAAGATCATACTTCTATTAATTAAAGAAGCAGCATCCAAATTTCAATCTATCCCACTTCAAAAATCCATGCTTTCAGCTATATCATAACACATATATGGCATGACCACAGTTAAAGAGCTAAGAGAAATCAGGGAAAGCTTTCTAATGTGTCTTATATCCCTCAGTGATAGAAGAAATGGCTAGAACATAAAAAGTGTTAAAAGTATTAGACACAAATAGGGTGGAACTTTGAAAAATGATTAATTACATGATAATAGTACTGCCGTATTTTCTAGAAATCTTGTGGAGCAAGTGTTAAAAAGGACAGGTTGAAAATTGGTCATGTAGGCCAGTTGATGTCAAAAGTTTTATTCAAGTAATTGGGATTTTTATTAAGAAGCATCTTAATGTCTTAATTCTGGTTCTAGCAAATATTTTTGTGTTTCTTTTCTCCCAATTTTAATGTGATTTGGTGGTGGGAGGTTGCTGAGAGCTTAATCAAATCAACATTTTGTGTGGCCGTCTTATGACTTAACAAATTATTCAAAAGTTACTGTAACTTGTATATTTAAAGTGATGTATAGCATAACATAGAAGCACACGTAACTTAAGTATATGAATAACCTTTCTTTGAGGAAATATCCAATTTTAGTTATTGCTTGAAAAGTAAAAACACTATTATTTCTGTGTCCAGGGGCTCTGGAAAATATTGAATCCTGTATTATTGATTATCAAAAATGAATATCTCATGGGATTTGTAGGCCTTACAAGGATCTATGGATTTAAGATCAGAATAGCAAATTTTCTAGTTATTTTCCCCTTTTCTCTTTTTGGTTCAGAATGGAGGTTAGCTGGTAAAATAATGCTCAGCAGAATATTTTGAGAGCAATTTATCTGAATATTGATTTATTGAAACATTTTATAATAATTCTTTAAAAGTTCTTTTAGAATGTACAAAAAGGTGTTTTTACTGCTTTTCAATTATTAGTGAAAGGAATAATTTATTATCTCAAGAAAATGGAACTTTTCCTTTCTCAAGAATGAGTCTGCAGCGTTCTGCTGGTCCAGCATAGCTTGGGACCCATGCTAGCTTTTCTATTAATATAGTTTTCTTTCCCTTTCTAATATTCAGTTACTCCCAGTCAAAACCCAGCTGAAAGACAGACTCTTCAGAGAATCAGAGTTCCCTTGTTTCATTCTCTGTCTCTGTCTCTCTCATAAAGGAGTGTCTGTGTGTGTGTGTGTGTGTGTGTGTGTGCATGTGTGTGTCTGTCTGTCTGTCTATCTGTCTCAACATGATGCAATAAATATGACACAGGCATAGGAATCAGCGTGTCCTAAGCTTGCAGCTCAGTTTTATTACCAGATAGGTGACAGAGGTGTCTTCATTTCACAGGAGCTCAGTTTCCTTATCAGTAAAATGGAGATTAAATGAAGTAACGTAAAAGCATCTTATTACATCCCCTTATATTTAGTCAGTGTACTTTAGTTCCAATTCCTTCCATTTTCTTAACTCTTATGTTAACATTATGTTGATATTTCTGGGTTGGGACAAATTCTTTAGGTAAACCTTTGTGTTTTCTTCAGTTTTGCCCTAATGACTAGGAAACATGACTTGGGTTCTCCTGGCCGGCTGGCCTTCTTCATCCCCAGATCTCACGTGCTCTTGTCCTCCCAGCACGTCTTTGAATGCTGCTCAGTAAAATCAGCGTTCGTGGGTACATAAGCCTTCTTAGAGACCTACCGCAAATAGAATGGGGAGAGAAAGAGAGACAGCATCTATCAGATACCTGCACACAGCGGTCTGTGTGTTATTGTCTGACAATCTTATTAAAAATATGTGAGACAGGGCTTCCCTGGTGGTGCAGTGGGTAAGAATCCGCCTGCCAATGCAGGGGACATGGGTTCGAGCCCTGGTCCTGGACGATCCCACATGCCATGGAGCAGCTAAGCCCACGTGCCGCAACTACTGAAGCCCACGCACCTAGAGCCCATGCTCCGCAACAAGAGAAGCCACCGCAGTGAGAAGCCCGCGCACCGCAACGAAGAGTAGACCCTGCTTGCCGCAACTAGAGAAAGCCCGCGTGCAGCAACAAAGACCCAACTCAGCCAAAAATAAATAAATAAGTATATGTGAGACAGATAGCATTAGCTATACTTTACAAAAGAAATTGAGCTTTCAAGGGATTAACTTCTAAAAGACAAATAGCTATTAAGAGGTAGAGCAAAAATTGAACTTTGCGCTTTCTGTAAAACTTTGTTCTTCCAAAATACAATATTGCTATTAAAAGAGAACTGCTTTTCTAAATGGAAGCACGTGGTTCGTTATTGAATCCATTTTGTAGAGAAGGATTGGACAGCCTATAGTGAACACATAGTTGGAGTAAATAAGGCATGTGTGTAAGTAAGTGCAATGAAAGAGAACATATGTTAAACACCATGAGGGATTCAGATAAAATAATGTTTGGTTTAAAGGGAGACAAGGATATTTCTGGTTGTAGTGCTTGAGAAAGTCTTTTTTGTTGAGGTGACATTTGTTTTTGTTTATTTAATTTTTACCGAAATATAGTTGATTTACAATGTTGTGTTAGTTTCAGGTATACAGTAAAGTGAATCAGTTATACATATATATATATATATATATATATATATATATATATATATATGTATATATTATTTTTTTACATTCTCTTCCAATAACCTATAAAGGTTATTACAAGATATTGAGTATAGTTCTCTGTGCTATACAAGTAGGTCCTTGTTGGTTATCTATTTTATATGTAGTAGTGTGTATATTTTAATCCCAAACTCCTAATTTATCATTCTCCCCTCCACTTTGGTAACCATAAGTTTGTTTTCTATATCTGTGAGTCTATTTCTGGTTTTTAAATAAGTTCATCTATATCCTCTTTTTAGATTCTGCATATAAGGCATATCATATGATATTTTTCTTTGTCTGACTTACTTCACTTAGTATGATAATCTCTAGGTCCATCCACGTTGCTGCAGATGGCATCATTTCTTATTTTTTAATGGCTGAGTAATATCCCATTGTGTATGTGTGTGTGTGTATATATATATATATATATATATATATATATATATATATACCACATCTTGTTTATCCATTCATCTGTCGATGGACACTTAGGTTGCTTCCATGTCTTGCTATTGTAAATAGTGCTGCTATGAACATTGGGGTACATGTATCTTTTCAAATTATGGTTATCTCTGGATATATGTCCAGGAGTGAGATTGCTGGATCATATGGTAGCTCTACTTTTAGTTTTCTAAGGAACCTCCATACTGTACTCCATAGTGGCTGTATCGTTGAGGTGACATTTGGATTTGGCTTTAAATAATGGGTGGAATTTGGATATGTAAGCACAGGAAAGTGGAAAGGATAGGAAGTGGGGGAGACTATGAACAAAGGCAAATAGATAAGGGAGTAAGTTGGAGGTATTTAATAAAAAAAGTGAGCAGTTCGTTTTTTCTTGCATGTAAGGGCAAGGAATGGAATAATCAAGAAAGGAATGTGAAATTTTGAATGATATGTTAAGGATTTGGGAATTCAGTAAACACTAGAGTAGGGTGCCATTGATGGATTTTGATTACAGGATTGGCATACTATGATATAAGAATAATATTAATGGTAATAAAGAGTAATAATGCAGGCCATGATGCTAAGTGCTCACCTTGTGAGTATAGTCAAGCTATTTAGGGGATGATGACAGTAGTTCCCATGAAGTAACTAGCTTTGGTAGGGACAATGGGAGCAGAAAGTTAAGAATGAAGACTGTATTAGAACAGATAAACACTTAACAACTTACTAGATGCCCAAGGCAGGGGAAAGGAAGGTTTCTGAGGTGACACCCACATTTCTGTTTTGTATTATAATCAGAAACGTAGAGGACACAAAGGAGGAGCAGAAACAGGTTTAAAAGGAAGAATAATGAACTCACGTGTGGATTGTAGCATTTGAAGAAAAGGTGGAGATAGATTTTGGGTTGTTAGAGGCGTGATGTGAGCTTAGGAAGAAAGGTCACTGTTAGGTATCTTGAGTTGTGAGTGATCTGCATCAAGGAGATAAATTAATCTATGAGAGAAAATGAAATAATATAGGAGAGATTTGCTGTTGAAAGACAGAGAGCGCACAGTAAAAAGATCTATGTTATATTAAGACAAAGAAGAAGAGATAGCAAAAAAGACAAAACAGAAACAACCAGAAAGATAAGAGCTTAGAGAGCTTTCCACTGAAGTCAAAAGAAGAGATATCAAGAAAGAAAAGGTGGCCGGCAATGTCAAGTATTGCAAGGAAACCCAGGGTGATGGATAATGAGAATGATCTCTCTAAAAATCCTTACTTTTGAACATGGAGAATGAACCTGCTTTTATATTTGTGACATCATCTCGTATGCCTTGTGTACTTTTCTCTATATGAGAGGCTTTCCATTGAATCACCTTGACTTGACTCTACTTTTGGAGTCAAAGGGTCTCTTGATGTCATTCTCTTTGCAAATTATCATATACATCAGTGCATGGAGCCAAAAATCTTAAAAATTATTATTTAAATAACAGCAAATAAACCAAAAAAGTTTAATATTTTACATTGATCACATTTTCTCCTATCATCTTATTAGGTATTCTATGACTGATTTTTTTTTTTTTTTTAACTACTTCTTAACAGTATACACGTTTTTGGAATCAAAACCGTGATCAGGGCTTCCCTGGTGGCGCAGTGGTTGAGAGTCCGCCTGCCGATGCAGGGGACACGGGTTCATGCCCCGGTCCAGGAAGATCCCATATGCTGCAGAGTGTCTGGGCCCGTGAGCCATGGCCACTGAGCCTGCACGACCGGAGCCTGTGCTCCGCAACGGGAGAGGCCACAACAGTGAGAGGCCCGCGTACCGCAAAAACAAAAACAAAACTGTGATCAGAAACCTGTGGGTGGGGATTTCAGGCTCCTGCTGCCATCTCAGCACTGTGAGCTGAAGCTTACTTCCTCAAAATTGAGGCTGGATAGGCAAAATAAAGACCATGACTTTTATTTACTTATTTATTTATTTTTGATCACACTTCTGCCAGGCAAAATGGAAATTTCTAGGTTTTTCACAAGTCTTGTTAAAGCTTTCTTGGACCTGAGTTGACACAGGTTCTATTAAAAATATCACTGTTATAAAACAAATACATTTTGCTGTAAATAATCATCTCTATCTAGACATCCCACAGGTGTCTCAAATGTAGGATGTCTAAAATACAGCACATCCTTTTCTCCATCCTGGTCGTGATATTGCATCTCCCATCTCTGTCCATGGCAGAATCCTCCATTCACTTGCCATAGCTAGAAAGAAAGCAGGGAGCTATATTTAATCGTCTTTCTACTGCTCCTCACTATATTCATCCGGTCAAGAAGTACTATCAGATATTTTGTCCTGATTAACTCTTCAGTCTGTCGGGTACTCCTCTCTTGCCTGCCACTAGTTCTGCCTCCCTATTACTCTTTCTGACCATATTATTTAGCATATTGCTATGTGCTGGGCATTATTCAGGTACTGGAGATCAAACAACGAATTTGAAAGAGTCATTCCATGCCATCGTGAAGCTTTAGTCTGGTGGAGAAAACAGACGCCTATCAACCAATGATATTAATATTTAATTGTCAATGGGATAAATGCTTCAAAGAAAAAATACAGAGTACAACAGGTGAAGAAACAGGGCAGGTTTCTTAAGAAAAAGAAAAGACTCTTAAGCTGAAAAACCGTGACTTAGAGGATGAATGGGGATAAGACAAAGTAGAGAAGGAAAGCATTCAAGGCTGAAGGAATTCTGGAAGCTCTACCCTTGGAATGAACCTTACTTGGAAGATCTGAAATCAGGATAGTTGGAGTAAAGTGAGCAAGTGCAGAAGATGAATGAACCAAAGCTACAGTTGGGTTGAAGCCAAATCATGCAGGGCCCTTAGGTATGAGGACCATGTACTTAATCTTCAAAGCTGAAATATTTTTTAAATGAAGGGGCAATTGGTGTTAAACTGGAAGTGATCTGGAAAGGCCTGGCCATACGGTCACCTTAGAGTCATGTTAATGATTTTAGGTTTTATCCTAAGAGAAAAGGAAAACTATTGAAGGGTATTAACTTGGGGCGTGAATTTATCAGATTAGCTTCTCAAATAGCGTTTTCTTCCACCACCCCTACCTTCTCTGCCTACTTTTTCCTGTTTCATTTTCTTTCACAGCCCCTATCAAAACCTGAATTTATGTATTTATTTTTTTAATTTCTTTTTTGCTTCTTGACTTTAGGCTCTGTGAGGGCAGGGACTTTGTTTTATTCACTGCTGCAATTCCAGTACCTAGAATAGTGCACGGCATATAACAAATGTTTTATAAATTGTTGAATGCATGAATCAGAATCAGATTGCTTTTTCAAGGCACTTGTGGTTATTGTCTGAATTGAATAGAAGGAATAAGAGTTGATGGCCTGAGAGGTGGTAACAGGTAGGAAAGTTGACAGATGGAGAAATAAGAGGTATATTTAAGAAGGAGTGATAATTTAGAGGTAGGTGGTAAGGAAGAAGAAGCATCAAAGGTGACTTCCAGATTTCTGGAATGAACCTCTGAGTTAATTTGAGGTGCCACTAACGGAAACGCTTGGGGAAGGAATATGGTGTCATGGTAAAGACTGCAGGGGTTCAGACTACTGTCTCTTGTCATCGACACTATGACTTTGGGCAAACTGCTTAATTTCTGCATGCCTCGATTTCGGCATCTCTACAATGGAGGATAAGATTAGTACCTACTCTGTAGGCCACATTGTGGGGATTGAATCAAAGAATGTTCAGAAGGCATTTAGAATAGTGCCTAGTGTATAAAAAAGGACTCAGTAGAAGTTAGTGTGGGAAAGAGTAGGGGACAAGTAAAAAGGGAGAATCAGTTCAGTGTTGTAGTTTTTGAGTTTTGGTTGCCCTGAGACATCCAAGGGGATATACCAAGATGGCGTTTGTAGGAAATGAATTTCGATCCCAGAGGAGAGACTTGGGTCGGAAATAGAAATTGGGAGTCACCTGAATATGATACTAAACTCTGGAAGACACAAACACGTAATGGGTGAGGGAGACTGAGAAGTATCAAGAGAATTAGGGCAAAAGCCAGGAGCCAAGGGGAGGAACAGTGAAGAGCTATGCCAATACTTGTTGTTGGCCTTTGTTTTAAGGGCCATACAGCCAGACTGCTCGTCCAGTCTGCTGTGGCCACAGTGGTCTTTATGAAACATGAAGACTAAACCCATCTCATTCCCACTTCACATCTTTCAGTGACTCCCCAAGTCACTCAGTTCTGAGTCCAGTCTCAGCCTGCCATGCAAGGTACTTCACATTCTGTCCAAATGTGCCTCTCAGGACACTTCCTAGTGCATCAGATATGCCACACTTTCTGTTACCTGTAGGCATGATACACGCTGTTCTATTCGTGTGGGCTGCCCTTCCACCTGCTGTCCACAAGGCTAACTGTGGGTGGACCTGCCAGAGGGACCTTTCATCTACTCCTGTGGAATCTCCTGTTTCTCCCCAGGGAGTGACCTTACCGCACCAGGTTTTTTGGGTTCATTTTGTTTCTCTGAGGCCACGAGTTCACTGAGGGGATACTGGGCCTCCTTTGGCTCTCCAGTACCTCGTGCAACGCTTGCCGTGGTGCGCACACTGAATGTTTGTGGAATTAAAAATGGTTAAAAAGTGTATCTCACTAACTTTCCAAACTCCACATAACCATTTCACATTTACTCAGACAATCCAGAAAAAGTTTAATATAGGAAAGATCCATATTTAGAAATACTCTATCCATACTATAGTCAGATATATTCAGATAAACTAGAGGTGGGCTAAATTGGTTCATAGAGTTATTAGATGATGTTAAATGTCACAGAATTATTATCTAAATCTGTAAATAATATACTTTTTCTATAATCATATTTAGTAAGTTGGTTGAGTTCTGAGTTTAATGATTTATATGTCATACATATTTTTGTTTACATTGACTCAATTCTTAAGTGCTTACTTAATTCTAGCACTTTTACAAGTGGTTTGGAGGTGAAAAAACAGTCTTCTAACTCTTGGTCTCCTCTGGGTTGATACAAAAGATATGTAAACAAAGGATGGGAGAATGGAGCCTTCATATTCTGTAACTGTTTAACCCTGGAAGATGAGTTTCATTTTAATATTTGGCTTTGAAATAATCTATGTAGGACTATTACCACACTACTTTTTAGAAAACTTGGATTTTTTTAAATGAACTAAGTAGCTAATTTGATTATCTAATTTATTTCATCTATACTTTAAATTTTTATCTTTTGCTATGCATTAGAAATGACATTTAGAACTTTTATTGAGGACTAGAGGAAAATTATACCCCTCTTTTTCAGGCACATCATTTCAGGCTTAATAAGTAAAAGAGTATACTGGCAAAAAAAAAAAAAAAAATTACAGTTTTATCTGGGAGACATGACAGCATCAGCTATTCAGTCAAATCAGGAATTTTCCTATCCCTTCCAAAGCGACCCATTTTTGGACCCGAATGAATGAAAGCACTGGTTGTTTGGGCTTTCCCCACCCTAGAGTCTAGTCCAAATTCTGGGCTCAGAAGTTTCTCATCTGAGAATCATCAGATAATAATGAGTCATTATCATTATAGTGATGAGTGCTATTATGGCATTCAGGGCCCTGGGTCTGAAATGGCACATATTTGGTGGTAACGCGTTTGTTATTGTTAATCATGGCAGGTGACGATGAGATTACTGGAAAAAAATATTTTGAAGTGGTATCATATGTTCATCAGGAAGAAATGGGTGATTCTGGTAATTGAATTTGCCCAGGTTTGTAAATCTTTTTCCATCCATTTCATTCAGATTTAAAAATAGATGTTATTAAGTTCAAAGACTAATTCTAGCCGTATTGGCTGACAGAAATACATCTGTCTTGATTCA
The DNA here is from genome assembly GCF_951394435.1 of Stenella coeruleoalba. NCBI lineage: Eukaryota > Metazoa > Chordata > Mammalia > Artiodactyla > Delphinidae > Stenella > Stenella coeruleoalba. The sequence continues at coordinate 60,531,008 of NC_137163.1, read as the reverse complement.
CATTTACTCTATTTTATGTTTCCTGATTTTTGAGAGAATGAGTTATTCAGCTTCATTCTCACTTCTGAATATTAAATAAACCATTTTGCTTGTGCTGTTTTTTTCTGTGAAATGGAAGAATAAGAAATTATGTATGATATTTCTAAGGGACACATGCAAAATATATACTGTAAGGGAGATAACTTCAAATTATTTCAAAATAGTATACTTTCCCATAAATATCATAATTTAAATTCATGATTTTTAAAAAAGAAATATGATTTTCCTGACTTTTACATACATCATTAGATATATATGACACATATTCAGGTCTGTGTAATATTTTAGAACTTTGAAAATTCTTTACAAGACAGTCAATTCTAAAGGATTTGTACTGGTCTAGATACTTGGTCCAAATAGCTAAAAAATTATTTTAGAGGTGTATGAAGCATACTAACAAGCTATCTAAAACTTTTGCTCTTTTACATCTACAAAATATTATCAGTGATAGTGGCAGCCGATTTTATCTAGAAACAATAAAAATATTGGCCTGATTGAAAAGATAGCAGGCAAAATTGGATATTTCCAGCTAGAGTTCTGTGTTATAGGGTAAAGTAAATAATTTTAAAATTGATTAGCATTGCCTAAAAGGCAGAGTCAAAGGCTGTGAGAATATGAATAGGTGGCTTGAATAGATAATGATGTGAAAAATGTGAGGATGTTTATATTTAAATGCAAAAATCCATGCAAGAATCCAGTGGCTAGATGAATTTGTTATTAATACTGTTCCCTAAACCACTAATGAGAAATGCTTTTTTTTTTTTTTAAAAAAGATTTAAGATTGTGTAAATGCTTTGTACCTAACACTGATGGAAGTAATTGGTAAACTGCTTAATCAAGTCCCACTTGGAAGTGAATGGGAACTGCAGGGTGGAAAATGTAGGCTGGGTAAGGAACCCAACAAGTCAGCAGAGCTCTCTTTACAGAAAGAAACAAAGATAGCAGTAATTAATGACCCTGACTCTGTGCCAAAAAAGCTTTCTTCTGACAACTCCAACTTAATTAAAACTTAAGACATTTCAATGGCCTCAGAAAGCCCCTGATGGGGTGAACTCTTGCAGACGCGTGAGAAAATTTTGTAAATTAAAGGAAAAGATGTGTGTTACCACTAGTGCCATGACTCTAATCCCTGACAGTCAAAGAATCTATTTAGCCCAAGCCTTTTCTTTTAACTGGCTCACACCTGCAGGCTTCCTGGCACTTCCTCTGTACCAGAGAAGGCCGTTTTTGTGTTTTACGGAAGATCAGATAATAGGAGTCTTGCTGTTCCTTTTGTTTTTGTGCATTGTTCATTAGCCTGTGAGTGTTGCAGGCACCCTTGATATGCTTGGCTTGATCCGGAGTAGAGCATTGCCTGAAAGCTTTAGGTGGTGCAACACGGGGTAAAGATGGGTTGGCGGAAAAAGTAAGATTTTTTTTTTTTCTGTTTTTTTTTTCTGTTTTTTTTTTTTTTTTTTAAATGTGAAAGTGGCTCAAATTAAAACTCACAGTTGATGGGGCAGCCTGAATGGCTGTGGCCTGCTGTTCTTAACAGCAGAGTGACAAGAAACGAGGTTCTGTGCGAGACAGCGCAGATTGGAGACACAGGGAAATGCGTTGTTAAATAGCCTTTGCTCCTTTTCTTGGTGCCATTTTTAATTCACTCGAATCAACAAGCATACAGATTCCTAGGAGGTATGGAAAACAGGTGTACTGTGCTGGAAAGAAAATCGCCGGGTGATTTATTTATTAATAAATATATCGAAGACTGAAATCTTAGAAATGGCATTGGTGGAATACCAATTGGGGTGAATGGGTCCTCAATTTACATGAGAAAAAAAAGGAGTTTAATTTCTCCTCCCTCCCCTCTGGAAAGTGTTTTGGTGGGTTATAATAGCAAATACCACCCTCCCTACCCCACCGTGCCGACTAGGGCACACACACTCCTGTTTCCTGTGGCGTCAGGCAGATCTGGTGGCTGGGACTTGAGAAGGTCAGTTCCTGGATTGTCGCTTCCCTCTTGGACCCGACTTGAGGCTGGTGTGTTGTGAAGGGCACAGACATGTTCCTGTTTAGATCCAGGCTTGGGTATCTTTGTAAGTGTCCATCCTAAGGAAAGAAAAGCTTGTCTCCAGGTACTCAAGAATCTCATCTTTTGACTCTTCAAGGTTTTGTTTTCGGAGGTAAATTATGCAACATTTGTTTTTGCAGGTGATGGGCCATCACTTACATGAGCTGTGCTGAGCTGCTTTTTCTGGGAATGGGGATGATCAGAAACTGAACCTTTTACAAAAATTTGGGGAATGACGCTTTAGAACAGAACATCACTTCACTCGATTTAAAAAACAAAATACGAAAACTTCTGTCCAAGAGCGTTAACCAAATATAATATATGGGTCCTGTCTTTTGGTGTTTGGAAAGGCTCACCAGCTAGTTATTCTTTTCGTACTAACCATTTTCAGATGCGAAAAGCGAGGGAGGTGGGGGAGGGAAGGTAGGAATCAACATGTTTGATCCTGTGTATGAAGTTGTTGTTTGTTTGTCTGAATTTCAGAATGCTAACCCTTATCCAACCAATCTAAGACCAAATAAATACCACCTGTGCCCATTTATGTATTTTAAAAGAAGCACATAAAAATATTTTAATGAATTACTAAAACTCATAGTTTATATTGAATCACAGTTATTAATATTTCTCCTCTTCCTTGCTTTTCTTATTTTGGGAGTTTGCTTGTTTGTATGGAATTGAACCACCCCAATTAAAATGGGAGAAAAGTTTTTTTAAAAAATAAACTACTGTAACAGAATATGTTTGGGAGTTGTAAAAGTTTTTCCATTGAAAAAATCAGAATTTAAGAGGATCCTGTTACACGCTGTGGGCAGAAATCAGAGTCAGCAGAGCTTGCGAAAACAGATTTTTTTTTTAGCAAAAATTTGTTGCGGGTCACTGTGAATGGTAAAAAAGAAAAAGCTTCACATCACAGTGTCTG